>NW_027515092.1:0-300000 GCF_048772815.1 Callospermophilus lateralis | reverse complement strand
CCAACTCTGTTAAGTTGTCAGGAGCCAGCAATGAGCCACTACCTGCTTTCTCAGGAAAGGCCCCTCTTCAGAGTTCTCCTGGCATTTGGTCATCCTCACATCAGGAGGTACCAAGAAAGACTGACTCTGTCCTTGGAAAATTCAAACAAGTGTGCCCACTGGGAATGGGACTGGCACTGGCTCTGGGTGCCTGGCTTCCTGGATCCCAAGTTCAGAGAGTTCTATCACCAAGGAAGTGAGGTAGGTCACTTCCTTCAGGAATTGAATGAGGTCAATACCTTGGCAACCACTTTGTCCTAACAGTTGTTTACAAAGGTCCCATGAGATGGAGGCTGCCCCTACTTTCTCTGACTCAGTCATAAGTTAGAATGGTATATCAACCACAGGCACCATGGAACAGCTCTCCACACAGGCCTGGTTTTGTCCATCTTCTCTACATTAAGAACAGATCGACTGATTCAGACACAATACTTCATCCTGACCGGTTTTTTTGCCATGGAAGATGATTTTGCGCTCTCAGGTCCTTCATAGCTGCCTATGTCTTCTCCAGGGATCATTTCTGCATGGACCTTTGAGGTTTCAGCAGGTGGAAGATAACCTAAATTCCTGTATTGTAAGACCAACTCTGTCCCTGCTCTATTGTAAAGATAGATTGATGGAACAGTGTATGCTTAGGGTTAATAACAGGTTTGATTTGGGTTAGGAATCATTCTGTGCGATGAATAATGGTTTTGGGAACCTGCGATATTTACAAGAATATATAGGTGAAATATAAGTATGAACACAGAAATCTAGGTAAGATTTGAAACCCAGAAGTGCATTGGGCCCTTGATTGGGATACTCAGCTTTGAATTATATTCTGCACAGATGTCTCAGATAAGTTGATATACAATGGCATAGGACCTTGTACCTTGGATGATTGAATGTCGAAAAGAACATCCAGTAAAAAGGATAGTCAGTAGGATTAGGAAGATATTCATTAGGTTTAGAAAGCAGAGTGAGTATAGGATTTGAACCAAACGTTCTTTAACAGTAGGGATTCGGGTAGAGAATGAATGTAAATATCAGTACATGTGAAGAGCCAGTCACATTGATGAACTCTGGAAAATATGTAGGAAACCATATATCAATAGAGACATTAGGAAATCAGGCAAAGTATAAAGTAAGTGATAGGATCAGGCATTTTCAACAGTGTTGAGGTTGAATATATAATCTTAGGAAGAAACAAATATGTAGTCACCAATAGGATTGACATTTGATAGCATTAGGCAACCTGGACATAGATGTTTTTAGTAATCCATACTCACTTTCCATTTAGACTTCGGTACAAACATAAGTGTGACCTTTGCATTTTGTGAAAGAAGTCTCATGAAAAGACCAGTCAAGAAACCCTGTGGAAAACATGTTTTCTGAATTAGGAAGTGATGGAAAGTAAGACAAAATGCCTATAAATTTCTGAACTAGTGGATTAAATATATATCCTACCATGTGCATTAACTGAAGAAAAAGTAATGTACCAGTATTGAATAAAAATGAAAGACAAAATACACATCACGTCCCATAGGAATCTACTTGCATTGATATAAAACTGTGTCAGTTACTGCAGAGATATTAGGATTTGTATGCACCATTTACTGTTAGTTTTCAGTACTAGGAATCAAATATATAGTTCAGGTGGATGAATATTTCTCAGAATAATCTTGTGAAAAGTTGATTATTAATCCACATACATGAATATGAATGAATTTACGGAGTGTATAATAAGACACATATATTTCATATTTTGAAAAATCTGTAGAGTGTGTGTGTGTATATATATATATAAACACACACACACACACACACACACACACACACACACACACAGGCACGCACACAAACAGACATTAAAAAGTAGCAATATAAGCCAATTGAAATTCACCACGAAATATATGTCATCCACAGATCCAGATAAATTCGTTTTACTGAACATGGATTCATGTATAATTTTATTGTACTAGGAAACCCATCAATAGTTTGAATTTTCAGTTTCAACAGCGTTTAGTAGGAGTGATCTCTTTTCACAATTTGTGTCTGCCAAGTGAGCCACCTCACAAGAATGTACGTGTGGTACCAGGTAGGATTCTATATGTGCATATAAAAATACATGCGCTGAATAGGATACAGAGAAAGGTAGACAGGAATTCACATATTTGTTAACTTGAAAAACACATGGAGAACCATTTCAACAAAAAATTGACTAGATTTATAACTCCTACCCTATATAAAGCAGAAGGCAATTCCAATGATACACCATTCGTCCTCTGAACTGCTTGTATTTCTATTCTGTTTGGGTTAATTTTCTCCATCATATTAGAATTAGTAGTCAGAGTCTAGTTGGCATGGGTTTGTGTCAGGGATTCAGTATTTCGAATGAAAATTTGGAAAATGATTCCAATGTTTATGCAAATATATGCTACTAAAGTACCTTCCCACTCTCAACAATGCCTTGAGATTACCTTGGCCCCAAGTTAGACACAATTAGAGGAGAAGTGTTAGAAAATCTGTGAATACATATCTGGAATCAAATATGCTCAAGAGTTCACAAACTTGGAGGTGGTAGAGGAGATTCCAAAAGTAAGGGACAGGGTAAACACTCCACAAACATGGAGCTCTGCTGGACTAAAGACTTCTTGAGGAACTGCCTCTGAGGTTGGGCACTTGAAATATGTGTTGTAGTCAGGAGATTTAGCTTCCTTTGTAGTGAGACAATCAAATCTGGGTATGCTTCTATGTGACCTGGAATACATGATTTCTTATTTTCCAATAAACATGAGGAAGCTGTCTTTAATTTTCTGTTTGTAGGTAAACTGTGGCCACTGGGGACTAATTGTCTACTCTTGTGGACTCTGAAGCCATTTGGTCATCCTCCAGTTTTCCTGGTGTTTCTTGCTACTGCACTGGGAGTTTCGTATTTGCTTCAAGAAATACAAGGAATTCACCTGGGACACAGTGCTGGAGGGAGTTCTGTCACCTGTGGTGGGTCAGGGCCTGCAGAAGAATGTACCAACCAGGCTTCTCTTCCACATAGCTTGCCTCCTTGACCATAGCAACCGGATTCTGAACATTGGCCTGAAACCTCTCCATATAAAAAGATACCTTTAAATAGAAGCGTCTGCTGGCTGCACCATGTCAGTCACAAGCCAATTGGAAGACAATGGCAGATCCACATGGCCCCACCACAGATTTTTTTTTATCACACACCTGCCCTTCACTGCACTAGGCCCACTACTCTGCAGGGTCCAACTTCCTGGAATCTCTGTTATACACCATTTTCATGAAACTCAGTCAATCAAGTCACTGTCCTGAATAATCATGTTCAGCAACAGGACAACCAAAGTTTCTCCAGTGCCATCTGGTCATGGGAATTTCAAAAATTTCATGGTATTTATCTAGCAATTTTTCAAGGATGAAGTTGGCAGCATGTGGGTTTCAATTCATTCAGGGACCGTTAAATGTTGTGGAAGTTCATTTCAAATGAAGTTCTGGAGAACTCTCACTGGCAAGGTTTCCCAAAGATTGGCCAAAGTGTCACATAAATTCAGGCCATTTGAGGTCTACAATGTAACGTCCATGTGTGTTTTGACTCTCAACTAAGACTGCCAAGTCGTTAAGAATAAAATCATGTGATATCAAGCCTGAGATTCCCAGTGGTCTCTGGAAAGCCATCCTGGGCCTAGATCTCAGTTTCCAATGGTGACTCTCATGCTTGGTCTTCTAAAATCCCAACACAATTCATGGCAATACTTCTCTAAGTTCAGTTCCTGTACTCAGCCTCTAAGGGGAATCACACCAGAGTTCAAACCCAGGTGGACTCAGTCATCCCTTCCAACTGCCACAAAAATAACCACAATTAAATCCAAAACACTCCCACATGGCCCTCATCTTCTTCCATATAGACACTCATCATAACCTCTGACTGGAAATTTTCATGAGGAATGCAGCCCAAGAGAGTGTCCAAAATATGCTTTCTTGCCCCTCATTTACCTAAATTCTGCGTGACCTGGACACCCTTCCTGTGAACAAGGAGTGATCAAATAGGCCTGCCATTAATACTGATCCACTTCTCAAATTTGAGAACTACTGACTGTGGGGTTTAAATTCTTTATATGAATTGGAGTCATGAGAAAACCCAACCACCTATGGGCTAGCCTCTGCAGGTAACTGAAGAACTCATTTGACCTAAAGGATCCCTATTCTCACTTGATTGATGTCAGAAACCTTACAGAGGAAGGCGAAAGACTTCATCCACAATGACTGCTCTTTTGCTATTTTGGTTTTGGATGCACACATGGGATCTTTCTTTAGATCCATCAGTTGCTGAGAATCTAAGCTACACCCTAACACAGGGCCAAGACGTTGATTCATACACATCTTTTTGCAAAGCAATTAAGCAAAGAGCCACAGCTGATGCCCATTCTTTTTTATTTGAAAAAGGTTTTCTTTAGACTTCGCAAAGCGTTGTCCTGAGGCAAAGACCTTCCTGACATTCAGGGAAACAGAACAATAGGTAAGCAAAAGGCCCAAAGCAGGGTTTCTCCAATGAGACTTTACAGGTTAAACAGGTATGTGAGTTTTCTGAGATGCTCGCAATTCACTTCAGTTATTCAGTACATGGCCATGTCACAGAGCATGGAGGAGGTACATATCTTGGATACAAAACCATGAGCCTATTATGGAGAGTGGCCAGATTTCAGGAAGAAAACAGGAACTAAGGAAGATCGTAGGTGTTGCCCATCATTATGGCAAGCCGCATTCCATTTATAAATTGGGCAGCATGAATGCTGGTAAGCTTTCTAAAAGACAGGACACATCCATTGATGCTTTCTCTTTTCTAATATCTACAATAACGGACACAGCGGGATACAGCGACACAGAAACACTCGCATTGTCAAATGACTTACTAGAAACAATTCACCCCAAACCAAACAAACCTCATTTCCTACCTCTTCTCAGAACATGAGCCAAAACCACAAACCCACACCCACACCCACAAAGGCACCTCTTTCCTCCAAGTAGGTTGTGACTATTTGGAGTGTCCTCTGACTGTGGGCCATTCTACGTTCCCCCGAAATGGTCTGTCCTGTCTCAGATTTTGTGTCCTTTGCCAACTCTCTGAAGTGTCAGGAGCCAGCGGTGAGCCACTACCTGTTTTCTCAGGAAAGGCCCCTCTTCAGAGTTTTCCTGCCATTTCGCCATCCTAACATTAGTAGGTACCAAGAAAGACTGACTCTGTCGTTGGGAAATTCAAAAAGTATAACCACTGAGACTGGGACTGGGACTGTCAATGTTTGACTGGCTTCCTGGATCGCAAGTTCACAGAGTTCCATCACCAAGGAAGTGAGGTGAGGTCACTTCCGTCAGAAACTGAATGAGTTCACTGCCTTGGCAACCAATCTGTCTTAAGAGTTGCTTCCAAGCTTCCCATGAGATGGAGGCTGCCCCTGCTTCCTGTGACACTTTCACAAGTTAGAATGGTATATCACCCATAGGCACCCAGGAGCAGCTCTCCACACAGGTCTCATTTGGTCCATCTTCTCTACATTAAGAATGGAGAGCCTGATTCAGACAGACCACTTCACCCTGACCAGGTTGTTTTCCATGGAAGATGACTTTTGCACTCTCAGGTCTTTCAGAGTTGCCTACATCTTCTCCAGAGATTATATCTGCATGGACCTTTGAGGTTATCAGCAGGTGGAAGATTCCCTATATTCCTGTATTGTAAGACCAACTCTGTCCCTGCTCTTCTGTAAAGTTAGATTGAGGGAACCATGTATGGTTAGGGTTAATAACATGTTTGATTTGGGTTAGGAATCATTATGCTGAATAAATAATGGTATTGGGAACCTGCAATATGTATAAAAATATATAGGTGAAATATATGTATAAAAACAGAAATCTAAGTAACATTTGAAGCCCAGAAGGGCACTGGGCCCTTGATTGGGATACTTAGCTTTGAATAAATTGATATACAATGGCATAAGACCTTGTACTTTGGATCATAGAATGTAGAAGAGAACATTCAGTCAAAAAGGATAGTCGGTAGTGAAAGGTTAATAAAATAGGTACTTGTCACTTCCTGTTTTTCTGTATGCTTAACAAAACACTGTTAAAATCTTGAGAACTGTTTGCTAATCTTGTTCCCAGAATGTGCTGTCCCCAAGTGCCAAAGTGTAGAATGTACTCCCTCACCCGGTTGCACGCAAACCGACCACTCGCCCTGAACCATCAGTAAACTTCCCTCCCTGCCCTCTCCAAGGAAAATATATATGTTCTGCTTAAACTGTTCTCAGGGCTCTCTGATCTATTCAAGTGAGCTCCGAGCCCCAGCATGCTGGACCCAGAATAAACCCTTTGCTGTTGGATAAGACAGTCTGTTAGTGGTCTCTTCCTTCCATGCTCGCCCGACCTTTACATATGGAGATTCCACCGAGTTTTGGCAGCGGCGGACAAAAGACCCTAACGGGTTCCTCTCGGGTTAAGTAAGGCCCCTCTTTCTTGTTTCAGTGTTAAGGTTAGGGCTTGGCAAAATGGCTGTCGATGAAGAGCGTGAGTTCTCTCCGATGGTGGCTGACAGACGTGTCACAGAGCCGCAGGCCACGTCCCTGGGGGACTTCCCAAAGACTCGGGAAATCGAGGAACAATAGTCTCCTCGACTCAGTAATATTTTGTATCAGATTCGGAATTGCCAGGCCATTGGGTTTTGCTGGCTACTCAGTCCTGGTCTCAGTTTTGGATGTCCATTGAATGTCTTTATTGTCTTGTCTTGTCTGTGTCGTGTGTCTTGCATTCACTCTTTGTGTATCTTTCATTATGGGACACAGCACTTCAATGCCCCTGTCCCTGACCCTTGATCACTGGACCAAAGTCCGCTTAAGGGCTCAGAATCTTTCTTTTTTAGTAAAACGTTGGACCTTTCGGAATCTCTGTGCCTCAGAATGGCCCACCTTTGAATTTGGATGGCCCCTAGAAGGATCTTTCTATTTCCCACTAATTTAGGAAGTCAGAGATATTGTCTTTCACCCAGGCACACATAGCCATCCGGATCAACAGCCATATATCTTAACTTTGCAGGACCTCTGCAAATCTCCTCCTCAATGGGTGAAGCCTTTCTTTGTCCCTTCCCCTGTTCCTACTCCTTCCCCCATGATCTCTCAAACCCTCTGCTCCTCCTCCTCCTCCACCCTTTGTAATCCCTGAATCACAAGATTTGACTCTACTGTACTCTCTTCCCCCTTATTATACCCTGCCCTCGTCCCCCAACCACCAACACCCTCTAAGTGATTCTCCTGCAGCTGACTCAGCCTCTCTACCATTGGAGGAATCTAAGCTGGCCCAGCGCCCTCCAGATAACTCCCCCGCAGCACACACAGCCCCTCCTCCGCAGAAGGAAGCTAGCCCAGCTAAGGGAACTTGATGGTGGCGAATGATTGAAAACCCTGGACCTCCTGTGATGCTCCCCCTATGTCCCTACGGACCATTGATTGACGAAGGCCATGGGGGGAAAATGCAAGCCCAAAAATATTGGCCTTTCTCCTCTTCCGACCTATATAACTGGAAAAATAACAATCCCCCTTTTTCCGAGGACCCCATCGGGCTCACAGGTCTGGTTGAGTCATTGATGTTTTCACACCTGCCTACTTGGGATGACTGTCAACAATTCCTAGGGACTCTCTTCACGACAGAGGAACAAAAGAGAATCTTCCTGGAAGCTATAAAAAAATGTCCTCCGACCAGATTGGAGACGGACACATCTTCCCAACTTAATCAAAGCTGGTTTTCCCTTGAAACAACCCAACTGGGACACCAACAACATTGAAGTTAGAAAGCATCTGTCCACTTATCGCCAGGTTCTAATAATGGGCCTCCAAGTGGCCACTAGGCGACCAACTAATTTGGCCAACGTAATAGAGATTATTCAAAGGCCTGATGAATTTCCCTCTATGTTTCTAGAGAGAATTATGGAGGCATGTAGGAGATATACTCCTTTCGATCCACAGGCAGAGGATCAAAAGGCATCTGTCATGATGGCCTTTATTGGGCAAGCTGCCCTGGATATTAAAAGAAAGTCACAATGCTTAGATGGATTACAAGATATGACTTTGAGAGATTTAGTCAGAGAAGCCAAGAAAATATACCTTAAGAGAGAAACTGAGGAAGAGAAAGAAGCAAAGTGAGGATAAAAGAAACAAAAGACAGACTAAGGCGTTGACTAAGGTCCTGGTCACAACAACAAAAGGGCCAGAAATTAAGAAACAGGGAAACAGGAAGGGATACCTGGTCCCATGCCAGAGGCCACCCCTGGCCTCAGATCAATGTACCAACTGTAAAAAAAAAAGGACACTGGGCCAAAGAGTGCCCTAGAAAGGGACAGCCACGCCAGTCAGCCATTCTGACTCTGGAGGATGAGTATGAAAGTCGGGGCTCAGATCCCCTCCCCGAGTTCAGGGTAACTTTTGAAGTGGAGGGGACCCCAGTAATCTTTGAAGTGGATAAAGGGGCAATATACTCACCCCTAATGTCACATTGGGCCCTCTATCAAATAAAAGGTCTCTAGTTCAAGGGGCTAATGACAGTAAATATCGGGCTTGGACAACTAAGAGGATCATGGAACTGGGGAAAGGAAAAATCCATCACTCCTTCCTAGTAATCCCAGAATTCCTAGCCCCATTGATGGGCAGAGATCTGCTCACCAAGTTCCGGTCCAAAATAACTTTTAACCCTGAAGGCCCCCAAGTGGAATTTCTAAATCCTTCAGTAAAAACTCCTATAGTCACAGCTCTAAATACGTCAGTAGAAAATGCACATCAACTCACTCACCTTGGTTCAAAGAAACTGCAGGTATTTCTGAAGTATCAAGAACAGAGTTTTCCACTAACTGACTCACAGCAAAAAGAAATAACTGAATGGGTAAAAAAAGCCTGTCGAGTCCATCAATTGGTAAATTCTTACCCTTCCAAGCTTCCTGCAGGAAAGCACCTACGAGGAACCAGACCAGGACAATTCTGGGAAGTTGACTTTACTGAAATTAAGCCAGCAAGGTATGGACATAAATATCTTCTAGTCTTTGTAGATACATTTTTAGGATGGATTGAAGCCTTCCCCACTAAAAGAAAAAAAAAGAAACAGTGCTAATGGTGGTCAAGCAGATCCTGAAAGACATTTTTCAAAGATACGGCCTGCCAAAGGTAATACGGTCTGATAATGCACCGGCGTTCATGGCCCAAGTAAGTCAGGGGTTAGCCAGGAACCTGGGGATTCATTGGAAGTTTAATTGTGCTTACAGACCCTAGAGTTCAGGACAGGTAGAAAGAATAAATAGAACCATTAAAGAGACCTCAACGAAATTAAGCTTAGAGACCAGCATAAATGATTGGACTATGCTCATGCCTTATACAATGTTTCGTGCAAGAAATATGCCCTCTGTTTCTTTGAGTAACCACACCCCCTGTGAATATCTAGGGTGCCTCTCTTCCAGTAACGGACCAAAGCCCAACTCTAAGACCTAACAATCCCTTTCACACCCCCTTGTTTGACAGACTTAAAGCTCTTGAAAGATCTCAGTGATACCTGTGGAAACAGCTGGCCACTCCCTACCAAACTGGGGACGAGGGGACTCCACATCGATATCAAGTAAGAGACTTCATCTACGTAAGATGATATCAGGTGTCATCCCTGGAACCCCACTGGAAAGGACCATACCAGGTGCTACTTATAACATCTATAGTGGTAAAGGTAAACGGAATCACTTCCTGGATCCATGCCTCTCATCTCAAGCCTGCGCCCTGTCCACACTCTGGCTGGAAACTGGAAAAGACTGGTAACACTTTCAAATTGCATATTCACCGTGTGGATAAGCCTATAGACTCTCCCCTTGGCCACAAGTAGTCCTAACCCTCATCAGCCCGTTCAGCAGCGATGGCTGATCACAAATTCTACTGGAAAAGAAGTATAATCTATCTTGCATGCAGCCCACTTGGGGACCTGGTGACCATCTCTCCACCCAGACATTTGTCAGCTGGCTATAGGTCTTTCCTAATGGGATATCCCTGATGAAGAGGATCCCACTAAAATTCCATTAAATCCCTTCCTTACCATAGATAATGGAAACAAATATTATGGATGTAGGGACACACGAGCCAGATGCAGGTTGGCTAGCCTAGATTACTGTGTTTACCCGGCCGACTGTCAAAGCCAAAAACAGCCATGGCTGTGTGGGGGAAAAGCCGACTTCTTCTGTAAGTCATGGGGATGTTAGCGTACAGGGGCTGCCTGATGGAACCCAAACCCTGCATTAAATTCAGTAGACAGCATTGGCCATATTACGAATTAGATAACAAAAACTGATGGCCACCAGAGGGGATTCTAGATCCTCAAATCCTGCATGACCTTTTTAACATCTGCTAGTGCTCAAAAGGGTGAAAGGAGATTCCACTATGTGGAGGCCTTTTCCCTTCTTCGCTCACATCCTGAACTATGCTTATCCAATAGATCCTCACCTTCAGCCTTCTGTTCCAGAGTCTCTGCTGTCACTCCCACCTCAGCAACCTGATTTCTCCACTACAATTATTAGATCAAAAACCCAAACCTCTGCTGGTTCTCAGACCATTGCCCCCTTGCTGAGGTAGCAGGTACTGAGGTACCCCTCCACCCACTCACTCCTCTCTTCTGTTGACAGTGCCCGCACTGGGTCCCACCAGGTCCTCTTACCAACTAACCCAAAGCTCAAACCAGCTGAGGACAGCCCTCAGACCTCTATCCAAGATGTAATGAAAATGACCTTTAAAGTTGCTTTGTCATCACTGAAAACAGTTTACTACAAATTTAAAGTCCCTCTGCGTTTTGGGATACTCACTACCATCTTCCCCTCTGCTTGACCTGTTCTACTGCTCAAATATTTGTTGCTAGGAAAATTCCAAACCACTTTCCCATTATTTTTTTACATCTCTCTTTTCTCATTCTCAGATCCTCGGAGCTGCTCTCAGCCCCACCTTCTCTGTCTTTCCCCTCTATACCAGGCCCACAGAAAAGTCTTTAACTGACCTTCTCCAGAAGTCTTCACCATGGCTGACGTTAGGACTTTCAGCAAAAGAGTCCCTATAAAAAACTTCAATGTAGTTAAACTTCCTATTTTCATGTTGCCCTGTTCTACTTGGCCACTGGCTAAAAAAATCAGCACTCCTAATCCAGACACCCCCTTACTAGTTTTTCACAAAAATATGTGAACAAGGCCTCTGGCCTTGACGTGGGGCTTCACAGAGATGGCTACATTTCTAAGTTAACGAAGTTAGCAACTGGGCTCCGTAGTAACAGCTGGCAATGGGAAAATAAGAAAGGGAAGAAAAAGCTCTTTCCCTCCCAGGTGTCCTTGAAAAGTTAACTTGCCCAGAACCGAGGAAAAAACAGAAACAAAAACTGCTTTTTTCAACTTCTGCAGACTGTGAACTTCTGAGCCCCTTCCCTTACATGTTGGGTACAAAATTCTGAAACTACCTAAACTTGGGTTTCAGAGGATTAGTTGATTACAACAGAATCAATGCCCTCTGAATCTGGTTGCAACCAAATAGGACTGTTTCCCTGTCTTCAGTGCTATCTTAGGTGCGTTGCCTTGTCCTTCCCTACTACAGCATGATTCTATATACTTAAACATTGTTAATGTTTTCATGAAATGGTCAACAGATGTGATTAATTGTGTAATAGTGCAGATGTTTCCCAGAGTGCTCTATCACGACGCAGATTCATTTGAAGATCAAATAGGGGGGCATTCAACCCGGTTCCACTGAAAATATATATCTCTCAATGTAGCCATCCTATTAGGAATAGAAATTGCTGCACTGGTGGCCACGGGAACCACTGCCTTTGTCCAAGGGACTCAACAAATGACCCAACAAATGACAGCAATAGACCAAAACTAAGATATTAGAAACCTCCATCAGAGCTTTGCATGAGTCTTTTACCTCTCTCTCTGAAGTTGTTTTTCAGACCACTCGAGGGTTGGACCTCCTCGTCATGAGAGAAGGGGGCTTTGTGCTACATGAGAAAAGAAAGTTGTTTGTATGCCGAGCATACTGGACTTGTAATAAAATCTAAGAGTAAATTAAAAAGATGCCTTGAAAAGCATTAACGAGACAGAGAGGCCCAAAAAAGGTGGTTTGAGTCTTGGTTCACACAGTCTTCCTGGTTAACTACGTTTTTATCAACCCTGGCCGGTCCAATAGTAATCCTCATGTTATTGCTAACTATTAAACCCTGTTTTCTCATCCGTGTAATTTCTTTTCTCCAGGCTCAAATTGGACGAGTTAAACTTATGGTAATACCCTACTAGTATACATAGAATGTGACACCCCCCCAATGTTCATTTTTATGATTAAAAGTAGCCAGAAGAAGAAGTGGGGAATAAAAGGTTAGTAAAATAGGTACTTGTCACTTCCTGTTTTTCTGTATGCTTAACAAAACACTGTTGAAATCTTGAGAAATGCTTGCAAATCTTGTTCCCAGTATGTGCTGTCCCCAACTGCCCAACTGCAGAATGTGCTCCCTCACCCAGTTGCACGCAAATCGCCCACTCACCCCGATCCATCAATAAACTTCCCTCCCTGCCCTCTCCAGGTAATGTATATAAGCTCTACTTAAGCTATTCTCAGGGCTATCTGCTCTATTCAAGTGAGCTCTGAGCACCAGCATGCTGGACACTCAATAAACCCTTTGCTGTTGCATGAGATAGTCTGTTGGTGGTTTCCTCCTGTGAAGCTCGCCGGACATTTACTATAATGATTGAATGTAGAAGAGAACATCCAGTCAAAAAGGGATAGTTGATAGAAATAGGAAGATAGTACGTTTAGGAAGAAGTGTGAGTATACCATTTGGAACAAAAGTTCTTTAACAATAGGGTTTCGGTTACAGAGTGATTGTTAAAGTCAGCACATATGAAGAGTCAGTCACTATGATGAGCTGGGAAAAAATGTAGAAAAGCAGATATCAATAGAGACATTACGAAATCAGGCAAAGTATAAAGTGAGTGATAGGATTAGACATTTTCAACAGGGTTGAGTTTGAATACATAATATTAGGAAGAAAAAAATATGTGGTCACCAATAGGATTGACATTTGAGAGCATTAGGCAACCTGGACATAGATGTTTTTAGAATCCATGTTCACTTTCCATTTAGTCCTTTGTGCAATCATAACCGTGACCATTACATTATTTGTCCAGAATACTACTGTGATAAAAAGTATATGTAGATCAGGTGACATGAGTATTTCTTCCACCATTTCTGGAAGCAATATATTCAAGACGTAAAATTAGTATTGGGGCTACAAAGAGGTGCACCCTGTGTCTATGAATTTAGAGATAAAGTACGAATAGACAATACAGTGAATAAATAATATAACTTGTTCCAACTTTAAATAATGGATTGAACTGATATCTTAAAAATTACAGGAAATCTTATATTGATATACAATCATTCATTCCCACCAATTATACATCTAATGGTAATATTAGTGTTTTGGTTTATCATGAACAGTGTGTGAGTTTTGTTTCAAAAGTGATTATGGAAATCGAAAATAATATGTTTGGAAAGAAGTCTCATGAATAGACCAGTCAGGAAACCTGGAGGAATGCATATGTTGTAAAGCAGGAAGCGATTGAAATTGAATCAAATGCCTATAAATTTGCTAATTTGTGGATGAAATATATATCCTATGATGTGCATAAACTCATGAAATAGTAATGTACCATTGTTGAATAAAAATGAACGTCAAAATACACATCATGTCCCATAGGAATCTACTGGCATTGATTTTAAACTGGGTCAGTTACTGTAGAAATATTAGGATTCTCGTGCATTATTCACCGAATTTAGTTATCTTTTTTTTTAATTTTTATATATGGTTGCTCAAAACATTACATAGTTCTTGATAAATAATATTTCACACTTTGATTTATGTGGGTTATGAACTCCCATTTTTGCCCCGTTTACAGATTGCAGAATCACATCAGTTACACATCCATTGATTCATATATTGCCATACTAGTGTCTGTTGCATTCTGCTGCCTTTCCTATCCTCTACTATCCCCCCTCCCGTCCCCTCTCCTCCTCTCTTCTCTCTCTACACCCTCTACAGTAATAAATTTCTCCCCCTTGTATTATTTTTCCCTTTCCCCTCACTTCCTCTTGTATGTAATTTTGTATAACCCTGAGGTTCTCCTTCCATTTCCATGCAGTTTCCATTCTCTCTCCCTTTCCCTTCCACCTCTCATCCCTGTTTAATGTTAATCTTCTTCTCATGCTCCTCGTCCCTACTCTGTTCTTAGTTACTCTCCTTATATCAAAGAAGACATTTGGCATTTGTTTTTTTAGGGATTGGCTACCTTCACTTAGCATAATCTGTTCTAATGCCATCCATGTCCCTGCAAATTCTATGATTTTGTCATTTTTTAATGCACAGTAATACTCCATTGTGTATAAATGCCACATTTTTTTATTCATTCTTCTATTGAAGGGCATCTAGGTTGGTTCCACAGTCTTGCTATTGTGAATTGTGCTGCTTTGAACATCGATGTAGCAGTGTCCCTGTAGCATGCTCTTTTTAGGTCTTTAGGTTTTAGACCGAGAAGGGGAATAACTGGGTCAAATGGTGGTTCCGTTCCCAGCTTTCCAAGAAATCTCCATACTGCTTTCCCATTTGGCTGCACCAATTTGCAGTCCCACCAGCAATGTACAAGTGTACCTGTTTCCCCAGATCCTCGCCAGCACTTGTTGTTGTTTGACTTCATAATGGCTGCCAAACTTACTGGAGTGAGATGGTATCTTAGGGTGGTTTTGATTCACATTTCTCTGACTGCTGGAGATGGTGAGAATTTTTTCATGTACTTGTTGATTGATTGTATGTCCTCCTCTGAGAATTGTCTGTTCAGGTTCTTGGCCCATTTGTTGATTGGGTTATTTGTTATCTTATTGACTAATTTTTTGAGTTCTTTGTATACTCTGGATATTAGTGCTCTATCTGAAGTGTGAGGAGGAAAGATTTGTTCCAAGGATGTAGGCTCCCTATTTACCCCTCTTACTGTTTCTTCTGCTGAGAAAAAACTTTTTAGTTTGAGTAAGTCCCATGTGTTGATTCTAGTAATTAACGCTTGTGCTATGGGTGTCCTATTGAGGAATTTGGAGGCGACCCCACAGTATGTAGATCGTAGACAACTTTGTCATCTATCAAACACCATGTCTTGATTTGAAATCAAGCTCCTTGTTCCATTTTGATTTAACTTTTGTGCATGGCAAGAGAAAGGGATTCAGTTTCTTTTTGTTACATATGGATTTCCAGTTTTCCCAGCACCATTTGTTGAAGATGCTATCATTCATCCATTGCATGCTTTTAGTCCCTTTATCAAATATAAGATAGTTGTATTTTTTTGGATTGGTTTCTGTGTCCTTTATTCTTTACCATTGGTCCACCCACCTGTTTTGGTACCAGTACCATGCTATTTTTTTTTACTATTGTTCTGTAGTATAGTTTGAAGTCTGGTATCGCTATACGGCCTGATTCTCACTTCCTGCTTAGTGTTGTTTTTGCTATTCTGGGTCTTTTATTTTTCCAAATGAATTTCATGATTGCTTTCTCTATTTCTACAAGAAATGCCGTTGGGATTTTGAATTGCATTGCATTACACATATAGAGAACTTTTGGTAATATCGCCATTTTGATGATGTTAGTTCTGTCTATCTATGAACAGGGTACATTTTTACATCTTCTAAGATCTTCCTCTATTTTTCTCTTTAGGGTTCTGTAGTTTTCCTTGTATAAAACTTGCACCTCTTTTGTTAGGTTGATTCCCAATTATTTTTTTTTTTTTAGTATATTGTGAATGGAGTGGTTGCCTTATTTCCGTTTCAGAGGATTTGTCACTGATATTCAGGAATGTCTTTGATTTATGAGTGTTGATTTTATATCCTGCCACTTTGCTGAATTCATTTATTAGCTCTATTAGTTTCTTTGTAGACCGTTTTGGGTCTGCTAGGTATAGAATCATGTCATCTGCAATAGTGATAATATAAGTTCTTCTTTTCCTATTTATATGCCTTTAATTTCTTTTGTCTGTCTAATTGCTCTGGCCAGTGTTTCGAGAACTATGTTGAACAGAAGTGGTGAAAGAGGGCATCCCTGTCTTGTTCCATATTTTAGGGGGAATGCCTTCAATTTTTCTCCATTCAGAATGATGCTAGCCTGAGACTTAGCATAGATTGCTTTTAAAATATTGAGGTATGTTCCTTTTATCCCTAGTGTTTTCTAGAGTTTTGAACATAAAGGAATGCTGTACTTTGTCGAATGCTTTTTCTGCATCTATCGAGATGATTATATGGTTCTTATTTTTAAGTCTATTGATGTGATGAATAACATTTATTGATTTCCGTATATTGAACCAGCCTTGCATCCCACGGATGAATCCTACTTGATCATGGTGCACAATTTTTTTGATATGCTTTTGTATCTGATTTGCCAGAATTTAATTGAGGATTTTTGCCTCTAGGTTCATTAGAGATATTGGTCTGTAGTTTTCTTTCTTTGAAGTGTCCTTGTCTGGTGTAGGAATCAGAGTGTTGTTGACCTCATAGAATGAATTTGGAAGAATTCCCTCTTTTCCAATTTCCTGAAATAACTTGAAAAGTATTGGTATTAGTTCCTCTTTAAATGTTTTGTAAAACTCTGCTATATACCCATCAGGTCCTGGGCTTTTCTTACTTGGTAGTGTTTTGATGTTTTTTTCTATTTCCTCAATTGATATTGGTCTGTTTAGGTTGTCTATATCCTCCTGACTCAATCTGGGCAGATCATATGACTTAAGAAATTCATCGATGCCTTCACCGTCTTCTATTTTATTAGAGTACAAAGATTCAAAATAATTTCGGATTATCTTCTGTATATCTGAAATATCTGTTATGATGTTGTCTTTTTCATCCCATATGCTAGTAATTTGAGTTCTCTCTCTTCTTGTCTTCGTTAGCATGGCTAATGTTCTGTCTATTTTTTTTTATTTTTTCAAAGAACCAAATGGGTTGACGTGTCTGCCGCGCTTGCAGGCCGCTGGGCCTGTTCCGCCTGTCGGTTGCAGGTCTGCCTACCTTGCAGGAGCGGGTGGTGGCTCTGCTCTGGCCCTAATGCCATTGGGGTGTCGTGACTACCATGCTGGCAGATCGCTGGGCCTGTTCTGGGTGCGGGCAAAGGCTCTGCTCTGCCCCTACTCCAATTGGGTTGACGTGACTACCACGCCGGTTGGCCGTTGTGCTTGTACTGGGCGCGGGAGAAAGCTCTGCTCTGCCACTACTCCAATTGGGGTGTCATGTCTACCATGGTGGCAGGCCGCTGTGCCTGTTCCGCAGGTCAGTCACAGGTCTGCTTTTGTTGCGGGCGTGGGCGGAGGCCTGCTTGGCCCCTACTACAATTTGGGTGACGTGACTACCACACCAGCTGGTGACTGGGCCTTATCCGGGCACGGGCAGCGGCACTGCTATTTCCCTACTCCATTTGGGGTGACGTGGCTACCACGCCTGCGGGCCTGATGAAACTTCCTCTATGTTTCTAGAGAGAATTACGGAGGCATATAGGAGATATACTCCTTTCGTTCCTCATGGAGAGGATCAAAAGGCATCTGTCACAATGGCCTTTATTGGGCATGCTGCCTTGGATATTTAAAGAAAGTTACAATGCTTAGATGGATTACAAGATATGACTTTGAGAGATTTAGTCAGAGAAGCCGAGAAAGTATACTATAAGAGAGAAACTGAGGAAGAGAAGGGAGCAAAAGGACGATAAAAGAAACAAAAGACAGACTAAGGAGTTGACTAAGGTCCCGGTCACAACAACAAAAGGGCCAGAAATTAAGAAACAGGGAGACAGGAAGGGATACCTGGTTCCACGCCAGAGGCCACCCCTGACCTCAGATCAATGTGCCTACTGTAAAGAAAGAGGACACTGGGTTCAAGAGTGCCCTAGAAAGAGGCAGCCAAGCCAGCCAGCCATTCTGACTCTTCAGCATGACTACGAAAGTCGGGGCTCAGATCCCCTCCCTGAGCTCAGCGTATCTTTTGAAATGGAGGAGACCCCAGTAAACTTTGAAGGGGATACAGGGGCAACAAACTCAGCGCTTAAGGCCCCATTGGGCCCTCTATCAAATAAAAGGTCTCTAGTTCAAGGGGCTAATGGCAGTAAATATCGGACTTGTACAACTAAGAGGATCGTGGACCTGGGGAAAGGAAAAATCCATCACTCCTTTTTAGTAATTCCAGAATGCCTGGCCGACTTTTTCTGTACGTCATGGGGATGTGAGCATACAGGTGCTGCCTGATGGAACACAAACTCCTCATCAAATTCAGTACACAGCATTGGCCATATTACCAATTAGATAACCAAAACCGATGGCCCCCAGAGGGGTCTCTAGATCCTCAAATTCTGCGTGACCATTTTTTTTTTTAAAGAGAGAGGCGAGAGACAGAGAGACAGAGAGAATTTTTAATATTTATTTTTTAGTTTTTGGCGGACACGACATCTTTGTTTGTATGTGGTGCTGAGGATCAAACCCGGGCCGCACACATGCCAAGCGAGCGTGCTACAATTGAGCCACATCCCCAGCCCTGTGTGACCTTTTTAACTTCTGCCAGTGCTCAAAAGGGTGAAAGGAGATTCCCCTATGGGCAGGCCTTTTCCATCCTTCACTCATATCCTGAACTATGCTTATCCAATAGATCCTCACCTTCAGCCTTGTGCTCCAGAGTCTCTGCTGTCACTCTCACCTCAGCAACCTGATTTCTCCCCTCCAATTATTAGATCAAAAACCCAAACCTCTCCCGGTTCTCAGACCATCGCCCCCTTGCTGAGTTAGCAGGTACTCAGGTTCTCATCCACCGACTCACTCCTCTCTTCTCCTGTCTGTGCCCGCACCGGGTCCCACCAGGTCCTCTTACCAGCTAACACAAAGCTGAAACTAGCAGAGGAGAGCCCTCAGACTCCTATCAAAGATGTAATGAAAATGGCCTTTAAAGTTGCTTTGTCATCACTGAAAACAGTTTACTAAAAATTTAAAGTCCCTCACATGCATTTTGGGATACTCACTCTTGTCTTCCCCTCTGCTCTACCTGTTCTGCAGCTCAAGTTTTTGTTACTAGGAAAATACCAAACCCCTTTCCCATTATTCTTTTACATCTCTCCTTCCTTATTCTCAGATCCTCGGAGCTGCTGTCAGCCCCACCTTCCCTGTCTTCCCCTTCTGTACCAGGCCTACAGAAAATTCTTAACTGACTTTCTACAGAAGTCTTCACCATGGCTGACTTTAGGACTTTCAGCAAAAGAGTCCCTATAAAAGAGTTCAATGTAGATAAACTTCCTCTTTTAGTGTTGCCTTGTTCTACTTGGCCACTGGCTAAAAAAATAAGCACTTCTATGCTAGACACCCCATTACTTGTTTTCCACAAAATATATGAACAAGGCCTCTGGCCGTGAGCTGGGGCTTTACAGAGATGGCTATATTTCTAAGATAAAGAAGTTACCATCAGGGCTCCATGGTAACAGCTTTCAGGGGCGAAAAATAAGAAAGGTAGGAAAAAGCTCTTTCCCTCCCAGGTGTCCTTGAAAAGTTAACTTGCCCAGAACCCAGGAAAAAACAGAAACAACAACGGCTTTTTTGAACTTCTGCAGACTGTGAACTTCTGAGCCCCTTCCCTTACATGTTGGGTACAAAATTCTGAAACTACCTATACTTGAGTTTCAGGAGAATAATTGATTACAACAGAAGCAATGCCCTCTGAATATGGTTGCAACCAAATAGGACGGTTTCGCTGTCTTCTTTGCTATCTTAGGTGCCTTGCCTTGTCCGTCCCTACAAGAGCATAATTGTATATAATTAAACATTGTTTATGTTTTCATGAAATGGTCAACAGATGTGATTAATTGTGTAATGGTGCAGATGTTTCCCAGAGTGCTCTATCATGATGCAGGTTCATTTGAAGATCAAATAGGGGGGCATACAACCCGTTTCAACTCGGAACATATATCCCTCACTTTAGCCATCCTATTCGGAATAGGAGTTGCTGCAGGGGTGGGCACAGGAACCACTGCCCTCGTCCATGGGACACAACAAATGACCCAATTAGAAGAAGCAATAGACCAAAACTAAGATATTAGATACCTCCATCAGAGCTTTGCATGAATTTTTAACCTCTCTCTCTGAAGTTGTTTTACAGAACAGGTGAGTGACACAAAACACACACACACACAGAAAAAAAAAATAGCAACATATATGTCAATCAAAATTTATCATAAAATATATATCATCCACAGATCCAAAAATATTCATTTTACTGAACATGGAAGCTCACCCATTGGTTGAATATTCAGTTCCAACACGGTTTAGTAGGAGTGATCTCTTCTCACAATTTGTATCTGCCAACTCATCCACCTCACAAGAATGTATGTGTGGTACCAGGTATGATTCTATATATCCATATAAAAATATATGTGCTGAATGGGCTACAGAGAAAGGGAGACAGGAATTCACAATTTGTTAACTTTAAAAACACATGGAGAACTATTTCAACAAAAAATTGACTAGATTTAACTCCTACTCTGTATCATGCAAAAGGCAAGTCCAAATATACACCATGACTCCTCTAAACTGCTTGTATTTCTATTCTGTTTGGGTTATTTTTCTCCATCCTATTAGAAATAGTATTCAGAGTCTGATAGGGTATGTGTTAGTGTCAGGGATTCAGTATTTCGAATAGAAAATAGGAAATTGAATCCAATGTGTATGCAAATATATGCTACACAAAAATCTTCCCACTCTCATCCAGAACAATGCTTTAACATTACTTTCGCCTCAAGTAAGACACAATTATAGGAGAAGAGTTAGAAAATCTGTGAATACCTATCTGGAATGGAAAATGCTCCAGATTTCACATCTTTGGTGGAGGTAGAGGACTTTCTAAAAGTAAGGGACAGGGTAAACACTCCACAAACATGGAGCTCTTCTGGCCTAAGGACTTTTTGAGAATCTCACTCTGAGGTTGGGCACTTGAAATTTAGGTTGTTTTCAGGAGCTTTATCTTCTTTTGTAGTGAGAACATCAAAGGTGGGTCTCCATCACTTTGACCTGAAGGACATGGGTTCTTATTTTCCAATTAACATGAAGCAGGAGGCCTGAATCCTCTCTTTGTTGGTAAACAGTGACCACTGGTGACTAAATGTCTCCCCATGTGAACTGTGAAGCCATTTTGTCCTCCTCCACTTTTTGTGGTGTTTTTCCTGCTGCACTGAGAGTTTAGTATTTGCTTCATAAAATACAAGGAGCCCAACTGAGACACAGTGCTGGAGGGAGTTATGTCACGTGTGGTGGGTCAGGGTGTGCAGGAGAACGCACCAACCAGGCTTCTATCCCTCACAGTTTGCCCCATTGCCCCCTTGTCCATATGACCCTTATTCTGAACATTGCCCTGAAACCTCTCCATATAAAAAGATGACTTTACAAATAAGGATCTGCTGGCTGCACCATGTCAGTCACAAGCCATTTGGAATCCAATGGTAGATCCTCATGGCCTTACTACTGATGTTTTTTCACACACCTGCCCACCAGTGCTCTAGGCCCACTACTCAGCAGACTCAAACGTACTGGCATCTCTTTTCTACAACATTTTCATAAAATCCAGTCAATCAAGGCACTGTCTGGTATACTCATGATCAGCAACAGGACATTCAAAGGTTCTCCAGTGCCACCTGGTCATGGAAATTTTAATAACTACATGGTATTCATCTAGCCATTGTTAAGGATGAAGTTGGAGGCACTGTGGGTTTCAATTCATTCAGAAACCATTAAATAATGATTAAGCTCATTTTCAATGAAAGCTCTGGAGAACTCTCACAGCCAAGGCTTCCCAAAGAGTGGCCAAAAGGTCACATGAAGATAGGTAAATTGAGGTCTACAATGTGAGGTCCATGTGTTTTGACACTCAACTATGGCTGCCAAGTCTTTCAGAATAAAATCATGTGTTATCCTGGCTGAGATTCTCAGTGCTCTGTGGAAAGCCACCCTGGGCCTAGATCTCAGTTTCCAAGGGCGACTCTCATGCGTGGCCTCCTAATATCCCAACACAATTCATGGCAATACTTCTCTGAGTTCAGTTCCAGAATGCAGTCTCTAAGGGGAATCCAACCAGAGTTCAAGCCCAGGTGGACCAAGATATTTCTTACAACCACCACACAAATGACCACAATTAAAACCAAAACACTCAAACAAGGTCCTCATCTTCTTCCATATAGTCACTCATCGTAACCTCTGGCTGAAGGTCTCCATGAATGGCTCACCCAAAGACAGTGTCCAAATAAACTCCCTTGCCCCTCATTTGCCTAAAGTCATGTTGGCCTGGACACCCTTCCTGTGAACCAGGAGTGATCAAATAAGCCTCCCGTTAATACTGCTCTGTTTCTCCAATTTGTGGCCTACTGACTTTCAATTATAGATTCTTTATGTGATTTGGAGTCATGCAAAAACCTAAGCACCTCTGCAGTGATTTGAAGAACTCATTTGACCCAAAGAATACCAATTCTCACTTGATGGAAGTCAGGAACCTAACAGAGGAAGACGAGAGACTTCATCCACAATGACTGATCTTTTGGCAATTATGGTTTTGGATGCAAACATGGGATCATTCTTTAGATCCATCAGCTGCTGAGAATCAAAGTCACAGCCACATACAAGGCCAAGAGGCTAATTCAGACACATCCCTTTCCAAAGCAATTAAGAAAGAGCCACAAGTGATGCCCATTCATTTCCATTTGAAAACTGTTTTCTTCAGGCTTCACAAAGGGGTGGCCTGAGGCAAAGACCTTCCTGATATTCAGGGCAACAGAACAATAGGTAAGCAAAAGGCCAAAAGCAGGGTATATCCACTGAGACTTTCCTGGTCACATTGATATCTGAGTTTTCTGAGATGCTGGCCATTCCCTTCAGCTATCCTGTACATGGCCATGTCACAGACCTTGGAGTTGTTACATATCTTGGACACAAAACCATGAGCCTATTCTGGAGAGTGGCCAGAATTCAGAAGAAAACAGAGACTTAGGAAGGTAGTAGGTATTGCCCATCCATAAGGCAAGCCGCACTCTATTCATAAATTAGGCAGGATGCATAATGGGAAGCTTTCTACTAGACAGGACACATCCATTGTTGCATTCTCTTTTCTCATGTCTACAACCGCGGACACAGTGGGATACACAGACATAGAAACACTCATCTTGTCAAACGACTTACTAGAAACAGTTCACTTCAAATCAAACAAACCGCCTTTCGTACCTATTCTCTGAACATGAGACAAAACAACAAACCCACACTCACAAATGCACCTCCTTCCCTCAAGTAGGTCTGTGACTCTCCGGAGTTAACTCTGACTGGTGGGCCATATTATGTTCCCCCAAAATGGCGTGTCCTCTATCAGATCTGGTTTCCTTGACCAACTCTGTGAAGTTGTCAGGAAAAAGTGGCCAGCTACTACCTGCTTTCGCAGGAAAAGTATATCTTCAGACCTCTCCTGGTATTTGGCTATACTCACATCAGGAGGTACCAAGAAAGACTGACTCTGTCCTTGGAAAATCCAATCAAGTGAGCCCACAGGGACATGGACTGGGATTGCCTCTCGGTGTCTTGGTTCTTGGATAGCAAGTTCAGAGTGTTCCATCACCAAGGAAATGAGGTATGTCACTTTCTTTGGAACTGAATGAGGCCACTGCCTTGGCAACCACTTTGTCCTAACACTTGCTTCCAAGGGTTCCATGAGATGGAGGCTGCTCCTACTTCCTGGAACACTTTCACAAGTTAGAATGGTATATCAACCATAGACACCTGGGAACAGCTCTCCACACAGGTCTGGTTTAGTCCATCTTCTCTAAAATAAGTAGAGAGATGCTGATTCGGACACATCCCTTTATCCTGACCAGGTTGTTTGACTTGGAATAGGACTTTTGCTCTCTCAGGTCTTTTATACCTCCCTACAACTTCTCCAGGTATCATTTCTGCATGGACCTTTGAGGTTTTCAGCAGGTGGAAGGTCCCCTAATTCCCTGTATTTTAAGAACAACTCTGTTGCTGCTCTTCTGTAAAATGAGATTTAGGGAACAGTGTATGTTTAGGGTTAATAACAGGTTCAATTTGGGTTAGGAATCATTCTGGGCGATGAATAATGGTATTGAGAACGTGCGATAATTACAAGAATATAGAGGTGAAATATCAGTATGGAAACAGAAATCTAGGTATGATTTGAAGCACAGGACCTTGTACCTTGGTAGATTTAATGTAGAAGAGAACATCCAGTCAAAATGGATAGTCGGTAGGATTAGGAAGATAGTCGGTAGGTTTAGGAAGAAGAGTGAGTATAGGATTTGGACCAAAAGTTCTTTAGCAATAGGGTTTCTGTTAGAGAATGAATGAAAATTTCAGCACATGTGAAGAGTCAGTCACAACGATGAACTGGGGAAAATAAGTAGGAAAGCAGGTATCAATAGAGACATTATGAAATCAGGCAAAGTATAAAGTGAGTTATAGGATTAGACATTTTCAACAGGGTTTAGTTTGAATATATAATCATTGGAAGAAACAAATATGTTGTCACCAATAGGATTGACATTTGAGAGCATTAGGCAACCTTCACATGGATGTTTTTAGTTATCCATATTCACTTTCCTTTTAGACTTCGGTACAATCATAAGTGTGACCTTTACATTTTTTGTTCAGAATTTTACTGTGATAAAATATATATGTGGATCAGGTGACATGAGTATTTCTTCCACCATTTCTGGGAGCAATATTTTGAAGACATATACATTAGTGTTAGGGGTACACAGAGGTGTACCCTGTGTCTATGAATATAGAGATAATGCATGAATAGACAATCCTGTGAATAAATAATTAAACTGGTTCCACCTTAAATAATGAATTGAATTGATATCTAAAAATATATAAGAAATCTTATATTGATATATAATCATTCATTCCAACCAGTTATACATCTAATGGTAATTTTAGGATTATGGTTTATCATGAAGGGTGTTTGAGTTTTGCTTCATAAGAGATAATGAAAAATGAAAATATTGTGATTGGAAAAAGTCTTATGAAAAGACCAGTCAAGAAACATGGAGGAATACATGTGTTCTGAAGCAGGAAGTGACTGATCATTAAACAAATGCCTATAAGTTTTCTAACTTGTGGATGAAATATATATCCTATGATGTGCATAAACTGAAGAAATAGTAATGTACCAGTGTTGAATAGAAATGAACGTCAAAATACACATCATGTCCCCTAGGAATCTACTTGCATTGATGTTACACTGGGTAAGTATCTGTAGAAATATTAGAGTTTGTATTCACCATTCTATGAAGTTACTTTTCAGTACTAGGAAAGAAATATATATTTCAGGTGGATGATTATTTCTGAGTATAATCTTGTGGAAAGTTTGTTATAAATCCACATATATGAATATGAATGAATTTAGGGAGCGTATAATAAGACACATATATTTCATATTTTGAAAAATCTGGAGAGTATATATACATATATATATATATATATATATATATATATATATATATATATATATGCACGCACACGCACAGACATTAAAAAGTAGCAATATAGGAGATCCAACATGGTGGCGAACATGGAGAAATCAAGTCTCTGACCTCTTAAGCTGCGCAGGCATAGGGAGTCATAAACTGTCTAAATGCTGTTTGTTCAGAATCACTAGGCAATGCTGACCTGACATGGATCTGGTGCGAACAGTCTGGGCCCCTCAGAAAACACACAGAGCCCAGATCAGCTGCATAGAAGCTCAGATTTGCCTGCTTCTTGTGTCTCAGAACTAACATTCCCTCTGAAATAACTGGTCGGCCCTTCTGAATTTACAGAGGTAAAAGGCCACTGAATTGAAATGGGGCTTCGGAGACACAGTCAGGACCCATCCGTTGCATTGGTCACCTGGCAAAAGGAATGAACGGTCACCATTTGCATGGGATACCACCATGGAAGAGAACTGACGTCATGGGCAGAGGAGATAACTTCATTGAAACCAGTACGACAGGTGTGTAATTCCCTATGCATCTCTCTCCACACAGCGGGGAAACATTAAGGGCCCCTTCCAGCTCTCCTTTAAGGGGCCCTCCCAGGTCTCCCGTGAGAAAGATGGCCAGACCGAGGAAATCATGTGTGCTGTGGGACTCGTGGCATGGAATTCCCGGCTACCGCTCCCACCAGTGCTGACAACTGAGGTCTCTTACACCAGCTAATGTGGGCATGGATACCAGAGAGCAAGCAAATTCGCTGGGGGTTCCCAGCCCCAAGCTCTACAAACTTAGGGTCTGAGGGAGGCAAACAGGGAGAGAGTGGCAGGCGTTGATGAAAACAGGACTACCAGGAACAGAGACCTGACGTGTAGCAAGTATTGTGGTGAGTGTCACAGTTGAGCGGAGCCTGGCTTGAGGAAACACTAGAGAAGGTCCTAGGCACTCAGGATTGGAGAACCGCCCAGTCTGGGAGGAAGAGCTGCTGCACAGTGATTGGTTCCCACCTATTGAGAGGAGAAGCTTGGCCCAGTGAGCACAGCTCCACCTACTGGAAGAGAAGGTAATTGAACTCTATGACTGCATGTATTATTATTATTATTATTTTATTTTTACTTTTTTTCTTTCATTTTCATTTTTTGTTGTTGTTCTTTAACTTATTTTAATGTTTTTATTTTTTAAATTTTACTATTATTATTATTATTTTAAATTTTAATTTTCATTTTTAATTTTCATTATTATTTTAAAAAAATTATTTCTTTTTTTATTTTCTATTTTTTTCTTTTGTCTTTTCATTTCTTTTCAATTTTCGTATTCCCTCATCCTTGAATTCTACCTGCCTATTCTCATTCTCTTTAGTGACTTCTTCCCATCCCTTCTAATATCTTTCCTCCCAAGCTTCAAATAAATTTATAAGAATAAGCAGTAACTCAGCACTCAAACAAACAAGAAGTAACATGAGCAGCATAAAAAAGCAAGAAAGAAAAGGAGTACAAACAATGAAGGATAACCTAAATATTCAGGAGGACCTAGAATCATCAGAAAAATGGTCATATAAAAAACTCAAGGAATACCTTAGACAGATGGAATGAAACCTTAAAGAGGATACGAGAGAGCAAATAAATACAGTGAAAGAAAACATTGAAAATGAATTACATAAACAGATAAAAGAAGAAGTTAATCTTCTTTATCAGGAGATAGAGATTATCAAAATTCAAAGAATAATTCTAGAAATGAAGAAAATGATAAACCAAATTAAAAACTCAATTGAGAGTATCACTAACAGAGTGGAGCAAGTAGAAGACAGAATGACACATAATGAAGACAAAATATATCATCTTGAAAAGAGTCTAGCCAACACAGAAAGGCTGGTAAAAAATCACGAGAAAAACATCCAAGAGATATGGGATAACATAAAAAAAACCAAACTTATGAGTCATCTGGATAGAGGAAGGTACAGAGATTCAAACCATGGGAATGAGTAACCTGTTGAATGAAATAATTACAGAAAATTTTCCAGAAATAAAAAACGAAACGGATATACAAATTGAAGATGCTTACAGGACACAGAGCACACAAAATCACAGTAGACAAACGCCAAGACACATTGTTATGAAGATATCCAATATACAGAACAAAGAGAAAACATTAAAAGCTTCAAGAGAAAGGAGGAAGATTACATTCAGGGGTAAACCAATATGGTTAACAACCTATTTTTCATCACAGACACTGAAAGTGAGAGGATCCTGGAACAACGTATTTCAAACATTGAAAGACAATGGATGCCAAACAAGAATTCTGTATCCAGCAAAATTCAGCTTCAGGTACGACAACGAAATAAAAATCTTTCATGATAAAGAAAAGCTAAAAGAATTTGCAGCAAGAAAACCACCATTGCAAAGTGTCTTGAGCAAAACACTACACGAGGAAGAAATGAAAAACAACAACCAAAACCATCAGTGGGAAGTGCCTCAGTAATGACAGAGGGCGGGGGAAAAGCTAATCATGGAGAAACAAAGTAAATTTAAAAAAACGATAAATATTCAAACATGGATGGCAGTAGAAACCATATATCAATAGTAGCTCTAAACACTAATGGCTTAAACTCTCCAATAAAGCAACATAGGCTTGTAACTTGGATTCAAAAAACAAATCCAACAATATGTTGCCTCCAGGAGACATATCTGAATGGAAAAGACATACACAGGCTGAAGGTGAAAGGTTGGGAAAAAATATACCATGCACACGGTCCTCATAAGCAAGCAGGGGTGGCCATCCTCAAATCGAATTAAATCGACTTCATGACTAATTTAATCAAAAGGGATAATGAAGGAAATTATATACTGTTAAAAGGAACCATTCACCAACAAGACATAAAAATTATCAATATTTACGCACCATTAAATGGTGCTGCAACGTTCATAAAACAAATTCTCCTCAAGTTCAAAAATCAAATAGACCACAACACAATAATTATGGGTGACTTCAACACACCTCTCTCACCATTGGACAGATCCTCCAAATAAAAGTTGAATAAAGAAACTATAGAACTCAATATCACAATCAATAACCTAGACTTAACTGACATATATAAAATATATCAACCATCATCAAGTGGATATACTTTTTTTTTAAGCAGCACATGGATCCTTCTCAAAAATAGACCATATATTATGCCATAAAGCAACCCTCAATAAATATAAAGTGGTGGACATAATACCATGAATTTTATCTGATTATAATGGAATGAAACTGGAAACCAATGAAAAAGAAGGAAGGAAAAATCCTACATCACATTGAAAATGATCAACATTTTACTGAATGATTAATGTGTTACAGAAGACATAAATGAGAAAATCAAAAAATTCTTCGAGATAAATGAAAATACAGACACAACATATCGGAATCTATGGGACACAATGAAAGGAGTTTTAAGAGGGAAATTCACCACCTTGACGTCATTCCTCAAAAATAGAAAAGAACAACAAATAAATGAGCTCACACTTCATCTCAAAGCCCTAGAAAAGGAAGAGCAAAACAACAGCAAATGTAGCAGAAGGCAAGAAATAACTAAAATCAGAGCGGAAAACAACAAAATTGAAACAAAAGAAACTATTGAAAAAATTAGAAAACTAAAGCTTGGTTCTGCGAAAAATATATAAGAACAATAGACCCTTAGCATCCCTTTATGTTCAAAACATTAGAAAAATTAGAGATAACAGGAACTTATCTCGACATTGTAAAAGCTATCTATGTTAAGCCTCAGGCTAGCATTATTCTGAATGGAGAAAAATTGAAGCATTCCCTCTAAAATCTGGAACAAGACAGAGATGTCCTCTACCACCACTTCTATTCAATATAGTTCTCGAAACACTGGCCAGAGCAATTAGACAGATGAAAGAAATTAAATCCATGAAAATAGGAAAAGAATAACTTAAATTATCACTACTTGCAGCTGACATAATTCTATATATAGAAGACCCAAAAGGGAATACAAAAAAAAAAAAAAAAAAAAAAAAAAACTACTAGAACTAAGAAATGATTTCAGCAATGTGGCAGGATATAAAATCAACATTCATAAGTCAAAGGCATTTCTGTATATCAGTGACAAAACTTCTGAAACGGAAATGAGAAAAAAAACACTCCATTCACAATATCCTCAAAAAATAAAAATAAAATCCTTGGGAATCAACCTAACAAAAGAGGTGAAAGATTTATACAATGCAAACTACAGAACCCTAAAAAGAGAAGTAGAATAAGATCTTAGAAGATGGAAAAATATACACTGTTCATGGATAGGGAGAACTAACATCATCAAAATGGTGATATTCCCAAAAGTTCTCTATAGGTTTAATGCAATGCCAATCAAAATCCTAACGGCATTTCTTGTAGAAATAGAGAAAGCAATCATGAAATTCATTTGGAAAAATAAAATATCCAGAATATCAAAAGCAATTCTAACCAGGAAGTGTGAATCAGGCGGTATAGCGATACAAGATTTCAAACTAAATTTCAGAGCAATAGTAACAATGACAGCATGGTACTGGTACCAAAACAGGCGGGTGGACCAAAGGTACAGAATGGAGGACACAGAGATTAATCCACAATGCTACAACAATCTTCTATTTGATAAAGGAGTTAAAAGCATCAATGGAGGAAGGATAGCATCTTCAACAAATGGTTCTGGGAAAACTGGAAATCCATATGTAACAAAATGAAACTGAATCCCTTTCTCTTGCATGCACAAAAGTTCACTCAAAATGGATCAAGGACCTTGATATCAAATCAGAGACATGGCGTCTGATAGAAGAAAAAGTTGGCTACGATCTACATACTGTGGGGTCGGGCTTCAAATTCCTCAATAGGACATCCATAGCACAAGAGTTAATAACTAGAATCAACACATGGGACTTACTCAAAGTAAAAAGTTGTTTCTCAGCAAAAGAAACAATAAGAGAGGTAAATAGGGAGCCTAAATTCTGGGAACAAATCTTTACTCCTCACACTTCAGATAGAGCCCTAATATCCAGAGTATACAAAGAACTCAAAAAATTAAACAATAAGATAACAAATAACCCAATCAACAAATGGGCCGAGGAACTCCACAGACATCTCAGAGGAGGACATATAATCAACAAGTACATGAAAAAATGCTCACCATCTCCAGTAGTCAGAGAAAGGTGAATCAAAACCACCCTAAGATACCATCTCACTCCAGTAAGATTGGCAGCCATTATGAAGTCAAACAACAAGTGTTAGTGAGACTGTGGGGAAACAGGTACACTTGTACATTGCTGGTGGGACTGCAAATTGGTGCATCCAATTTGGAAAGCAGTATGGAGATTTCTTGGAAAGCTGGGAATGAAACCACCATTTGACCCAGCTATTTCCCTTCTCGGTCAATTCCCTAAAGACCTAAAAAGAGCATGCTGCAGGGACACTGCTACATCGATGTACATAGCAGCACAATTCACAATAGCAAGACTGTGAAACCAACCTATATGCCCTTCAATAGATCAATGGATAAAAAAAATGTGGCATTTATACAGAATGGAGTATTGCTCTGCATTAAAAAATGACAAAAGTCATAGATTTGCAGGGAAATGGATGGCGCTAGAGCAGATTATGCTAAATGAAGCTACCCAATCCCTTAAAAACAAATGCCAAATGTCTTCTTTGATATATGGAGATTAACTAAGAACAGAATAGGTATGAAGAGGATGAGAAGAAGATTAACATTAAAACAGGGATGAGAGGTGGGAGGGAAAGGGAGAGAGAAGGGATATTGCATGGAAATGGAAGGAGACCCTCAGGGTTATACAAAATTACATACAAGAGGAAGAGAGAAGAAAGGAAAAAAATAATACATGGGGAGAAATTTGTTAAGGTAGAGGGGGTAGAGAGAGAAGATGGTAGGAGAGGGGAGGGGAGGGGGATAGTAGAGGATAGGTAAGGCAGCAGAATACAACAGACACTTGTATGGCAATATGTGAATCAATGCATGTGTAACTGATGTGATTCTGCAATCTGTATACGGGGTACAAATGGGTGTCCATAACCCACTTGAATCAAAGTGACAAATATGATGTATCAAGAACTATGTAATGTTTTGAACAAGCATAAATAAAAATTTTTAAAAAAAAGAAAACTAACTTCGGTGAATGATGCACGCGAATCCTAATATTTGTACAGTAACTGACCCAGTTTAACATCAATGCAAGTAGATTCCTATGGTACATGATGTGTATTTTGACGTTCATTTTTATTCAACACTGGTACATACTATTTCATCAGTTTATGCACATCACAGGATATATATTTCATCCACAATTTAGCAAATTTATAGGCATTTGTTTCACTTTCAATCACTTCCTGCTTCAGAACACATGGATTCCTCCATATTTCTTGATTGGTAATTTCATGAGACTTCTTTCCAAACACATTATTTTCGATCCATAATCACTTTTGAAGCAAAACTCACACACACTTCATGATAAAAAATAACCCTAAGATTACAATTAGATATATAACTGGTTGGAATTAATGATTGTATGTCAATATATGATTTCTTATATATTTTCAGATAACAATTCAATCCATTATTTAAAGTGTAACCAGTTATATTATTTATTTACAGTATGTTCTATTCATGCATTATCTCTATATTCATAGACACAGGGTACACCACTTTGTACCCCCAATACTAATTTATATGTCTTCAAATATTGCTCACAGAAATGGTGTAAAAAATACTCATGTCACATGATCTACATATATATTTTATCACAATAATTTTCTGGGCACAAAATGCAAAGGTCACACTTATGATTGTACCAAATCCTAAATGGAAGTTGAATATGGATTACTAAAAACTTCCATTTCCAGTTTGCCTAATGCTTTCAAATGTCATTTCTATTGGTGACTACATATTTGTTTCTTCCTAAAATTATGTATTCAATCTCGATCCTGTTGAAAATGTCTAAACCTATCACTCACTTTACAATTGCCTGATTTTGTAATGTCTCTATTGATATCTTCTTTCCTATATTTTACGCAGTTCATCATTGTGACTGACTCTTCGCATGTGCTGACATTTACATTCACTGTATAAATGAAACCCTATTGCTAAAGAACATTTGATCCAAATTTTATACTCACTCTTCTTCCTAAACCTACCGACTCTCTTCCTTATCCTACCCACTATCCCAATTTGAGTGGATGTTCTCTTCTACAATCAATCTTCCAAGGTACAAGGTCCTATGCCATTGATTATCAATTTATCTGAGACAACCGTGCAGAACATAATTAAAAGCTAAGTATCCCAATCAAGGGCCTCATTCCCTTCTGGGCTACAAATCTTACCTAGATTTCTGTTTTCATACTTATATTTCACCTCTATAGTTTTATAAATATCACAGGTTCCCAATACCATTATTCATCCATCAGAATGATTCCGAACCCAAATTGAACATGTTATTAACCCTAACCATACACTGTTCCCTCAATCTAACTTTACAAAAGAGAAGGGACAGGGTTCGTCTTGCAATACAGCAATGTAGGGGATCTGCCACCTACTGAGAACCTCAAAGGTCCATGCATATTTGATCCCTGGAGAAGATGTAGGCAGCTATGAAAGACCTGAAAGACCAAAAGTCATCTTCTATGGCAAACAACCTGTTCAGGATGAAGGGTTGTGTCTGAGTAAGCCTCTCTCTTCTTAATGTAGAGAAGATGGACCAAACCAGGCCTATGAGGAGAGCTGTTCCCGCAAACTGGTGTGGCCAATTTGGAAAGCAGTATGGAGATTCCTGGGAAAGCTTGGAATGGAACCACAATTTGACCCAGCTATTGCCCTTCTCGGACTATTTCCTGAAGACCTTAAAATAGTGTATACCTCTGGGATACTGCCACATCGATGTTCTTAGCAGTACAATTCACAATTGCTGCACTGTGGGCCCAACCTAGATGCCCTTCAATAGATGAATGTATAACAAAAATGTGGCATTTATACACCATGGAGTATTACGCAGCACTAAAATATGACAAAATCATGGAATTTTAAGGGAAATGGATGGTAATAGAGCAGATTATGCTTAGTGAAACTAGCCAATCCCTAAAAAACAAATACCAAATGTCTTCTTGGATATAATGAGAGCAACTAAGAACAGAGCAGGGAGGAAGAGCACGAAGAAAAGATTTACATTAACAGAGACATGAGGTGGGAGGGAAAGGGAGAGAAAAGGGAAATTGCATGTTAATGGAGGGAGACCCTCATTGTTATACAAAATTACATATAACAGGTTGTGAAGGGAATGGGAAAATAAACAAGGAGAAAAAATAATTACAGTAGGTGGGGTAGAGAGAGAAGATTGGAGGGGAAAAGAGGGGGGATCATAGAGTATAGGAAAGGTAGCAGAATGCAACAGTAACTAATAGGGCATTATGTAAAAATGTGGATATGTAACCAATGTGATTCTGCAATCTTTATTTGGGGTAAAAATGGGAGTTCATAACCCACTTGAATCTAATGTATGAAATATGATATGTCAAGAGCTTTGTAACGTTTTGAACAACCAAAAAAAGAAAAAAAATTAGCCATGTATATGCCAATCGAAAATCATCATGATATATATATATATATAATCCACAGATGCAAAAATATTCATTTTACTGAACATGGATTTATGTATAATGTTATTGAACTAGGAAGCTCACCCATAGGTTGAATTTTCAGTTCAAACAGCGTTTAGGAGAAGTGATCTCTTCTCACAATTTGTATCTGCCAATTCAGCCACCTCACAAGTATGTACGTGTGATACCAGGTAGGATTCTCTATGTGCATATAAAAATACATGTGCTACAGAGAAAGGGAGACAGGATTCCCATATTTGTTAACTTTAAAAACACATGTAGAATTATTTCAACAAAAAATTGACTAGATATATAGCTCCTGTACTATATAATGCAAAAGGCAATTCCAACTACACACCATGCCTCCTCTGAACGGCTTGTATTTCTATTCTGCTTGGGTTATGTTTCACCATCATATTAGGATTATTAGTCAGAGTCTAGTAGGGTATGGGTTAGTGTCAGGAATTCAGTATTTCAAATGTAAAATTGGAAAATGAATCCAATGTGTATGCAAATATGTGATATACAATAATCTTCCCACTCTCATCCAGAACAATGCTTTGACATTACCTTTGCCCCAAGTAAGACACAATTACAGGATAAGAGTTAGAAATTCTGTGAATACTTATCTGGAATGGAAAATGATCAGGGGTTCACAACCTTGGAGGTGGTAGAGGAGTTTCCAAAAGGAAGGGACAGGGGTGATCACTCAACCTGATCTTTCATTAATATTGGGAGCCATCTTGCCTTAAAGCCATGGAAAGATAATTTTTGCTTTACTATAAATTACTGCAAATTCTGAACCTGCTTGGAATGCCTGCCCTTGCCTTGAACTCACCCATGCCTATCTTACTGACCAGATCACAGCCCTCTCTGAAACCTTACTGACACCTCATAAATATTGGCCTTCCCTGGCCAGACAACGACCCTCTCTGAGGCTCTAATGGTCCTCATAATTTCTGATGCTGGGGCCAGCAAATAAAAAATGTTAACTACAGTTAGTGTGATGCTTGTCAAAGTTCTGTTTTCTGATACTCCCTTTTTGTGTAACTTTTTGGGCTATAAAGCTGGGGTGTAGGAAAGGTGGGGATGCTGTCTTTTTCCCGCCGTTTTGAGAAGGAGAGTCAGTCTAGCCGGTTGAACTAATAAGCTTGCCTTAATTTGATTTTAATTGGAGTCAGTGGTCTTTTCTTGCATCCTGGTCTAACATTTTGGAGTTCCCCAGCGAGATGACGTGACCAGATCACAAGACCAGACTGCTGGAAATTCTGACGCTGGCCTTTCCTCCAGGGCTCAGGGCTGGAGAGCCAAGTTCCAAAGCCTTGGAGTGAGCCTTCGGTCCAGGGAGCACTGCAGTGAACCATCACACTAAAACTATTAGCAAGCACCTGGTGGAGGAGGCCTCCATTGGTAGGTGGTGCCTTTATAACATCTGATATCTGGTTAAGGGAGATGTCTTCTGATTACAGAGAGGTGGCCTGGGGAGGCTCACATGTACTCCTGTCCAGGACAGTAACAAGAATTGTTCTGTCCTCTGTTCTGTTCTGTATGGAATTTCTCTGAAAGGGTAGAAAGGTGCAGCCGGGCACGCAGGAGCTCCTACCCCGGAGCTTCAGCAAGACATTTCATTGCTCCTCAGTTTTTCTGTATCTTCACCAGGTTTCTGTTTCTTTGTGTTTTGTTTTGTGTTCTATATGTTTTTTGTTTGTTTGTTTTTGTGCATTTTGTTGTTTGATTTCTGTGGTAAAAACTTAAGGATATTGGACGTAAAAATGGGTAATAAAGCAAGGAAGCCTTACACCCTTTAGACTGTGTTCTAAAAAACTGTGATGAAGTTTACCCCCCTTCGTTAAGCAGGATGAGAAGAGCCCCTAGCTGGCAGCCTGGAACTCACCCACTGCAGAGGGCAATGCCTGCTGGCCACCAAGGAACAGAGTATCTCCCAGGTTAACAATGGAAACTCCTTTAAAACCCCTTGTTGCTCCAGTTCAAGAGAGTCACAACCTTTGGGCAGAGTCCCCTGTGTTTCTGCTTTGTTAGCAAAGCAGCAAACCTCCCTTTTTATTTTTCTCAAACACTGTCCTCATTATTAAATAGGTATTAATTAGCTTCAAGGTCAGAAACCGAAATTTAAGTTACAAATTTTGATAACCCCCCGACCCTGGAACTTTTTGAGAGGTGACTACTGAAATGTTAGGAGATGGAGCGAGATTGGGGTGGAACCAAACCAGAGGAGCTAGTCCCATAAGTAAAAGGAGGGACTGAGGGACACCCAGCATCTACCAAAGCCCTGCTGCTTCAAGGAATTCCTTCCTTCGTTCCCTGCACTGTAAGGATTATGCCACCTCTGTCTTCTTAAAAAAAAAGAAAAAGAAAAAGGGGACACTAAATGCAGTAAAGTCACCATGGAAACCCTTGATATTACATTTCAGGTTGCCCTCTGTGAAAACATCTGATCCCCTTGTGAGGACATCTATCCTGCCACTGGTGTAGGAAATTTTTCTCTTATCTGCTCTGTTTTTAAGGCTTCTGTCTGTCAGCCATAGTCTGGACCTCCTTTCTGTCTGTCTTGTGTCTTTGTTTCTGGCCCTTTAAGACATGTGCAATAATGTGCTGATATTATAAATTGTTTCTTGGGAATGATATTAGTTCAATGTGTGTCTAAATGATGATGTTTTATTGTAACAATCTGGTATCTGGATGGGTTTTTGTAGCATTGCTCAATCTTGCAGTTAAAAGTCGGGTTTAGGTAATTGTTTAGTTTATGATTTCAGATAATTCATGCCAGATAACTTAAATACTTAGGATGGAAAACTAAAGCACTCTACTTCCAAGTTGGCAAGTAACTTCCCAAACATTCAGTTTTATTTGTCACTAATTTTGAATTGGGTAGACTGAGAAAATATCACAGTGTGTACCAGTGCATTAATTTGGACAAGGATAGTAAATCATAGTATGGTATCTGTTGACAAAACAAGATGTAAAGATATAAAATTTTGTGAATTTCATCTTAAAATTGTATCATAATTTTCAACATCCAAACCTCAAAATTATGGTTAAAATGCCTTAGGCCTCAGGTGTCTGCTCAGAATAGCAGTTTTTCCCTGATCCTTTCAGACCTCAGCCAGGACTTTTGTTGAAATGCAAATGAAAGAAGCCTGCAAGCTCAGTAGGAGACTGATCTGAGGCCTAAGGCAGGAAAAAAGGTAAATTGTATGGTATTTATTAATTACTGGGCAGTCATTTTTTCTAGGACTCTTATTTTTTTCCTTAGATTCTGTATTCTTTTTTTGAGCTCATGAATTTGATCGTACAGACCTAGGTTAATGTTATTCTGATCAGCTCTATCTTTGACCAACAGTGGAGTTTTTGAAACATTGCAATGGAGAATTCAACTGCAAAAAGCTACAAGGCCTTTACTATTATTATGTGTGCACACTTTTGTTATGTGTTGTATGTCTATATATACATATATCCCTATATCATATATATGTTATACAAATTAACACATATAAGGAGCACTCATAAAAAAAAGCACTCATAAAAACAAATTTTAAAACGTGGATCCAAAGATCTTTAATTCAAGTGATTTAATTGGTACAATTTAAATTGGATAAACAGATAAAAATAAATGTCTTTAAATTTAACCTTACAAGTTTTTCTAGGTGTTCAAAAATCTAATAAAATATTAATGCCGACAAAAGGTCTAATATGATTTGGTTCTGGGACTTTTTCTTCAACAAAAAATGGTACACTGTTCAATACATTTGTCTAATATTTTGATAAATAAGTAAAGTAAATTTGATATGGGATTACTCATTCATGAGTACTTTTGTTAGATATCTGATTGATTTACTAAGGTCTGTATAAGTTTGTCCTAAAGTCTGTATAAGATTGTAAAAATCAGTCATGTGTTAAAGAGACAAAAATTTCTTAAAACATAAGTTTACCCATAACATTGTGGTTATTAAGTTTTATTTTTCTAGAGCAAGCAACCATAAAAATTAAACAACTGATTAAATAAGAACTGTTATTTTAGAGCACTGTACTGCCATTTCTTTAAAAGCTAAACTTGGTTAATGTAGAAAAATCAATGCAATTGTGATGCTATTAATGTGCTCATATCTTCCAGGTATACAAGTCTGTAAGGTAGAAACTTTAAAATAGCATTATATCAAGCTGGTGTTCTGAAGTTGTATGGTAAAAAAAAAAAAAAAATATATATATATATATATATATATATATATATATATATATATATATATATAGGGATTTATTTACCTGTTGTCAATAAGATATGTAAACTTTTATGTTACTTTTTACATTGGGGAACAATTTAAATGTATTTTAAGTTAATGAGAGCCTAATCTATGTAAAGGTTAAAAACTTTCAGCCTTTTTTTAATTCATGTTTTAAATGCTATATCATATGGTGTTAGCTAATGTTCATGTGACCTCAAACAATTTATGTAAACTTTGTAAAATGATATTTAAAAAACAAAGATTAGCTTTAGAATTAAAACACTTAAGATAAATAAAGAGCCCTTCCTTACCTGAGATAAGGCTCTGTATCCCATCTTATTATGTGAGAATGACTACGAAAGCAGTAGGTCAGATGTTATTTCATTTAAAGATATTTTCAAAAGTTTTTTTTTTTCCTGTCAACATTACTAGCATCTCAAACAGAGGATATAATGTATAACTCAGCCAAAAATTTTAGGGTAGCTATTACACGAACTAAGTTTGTTTACTGTTGTTAATTTTATTTTGTAATTTCCTTATGGGTGATATAAAGATTCCCTGTTAGTGTTTTACAGAAGTGTTGCTTTAAGAACACAACATTGGTTAATTTAAGATAATTAGCCATCACCTACAAGACAGACAGAATAATACAGATCCCAAATAATAAAAAGATAAATAATTTTAAATTATAGACATTAAAGCCCAGTACTCTTAATATAAGTCTGTTAAAATTTATTTGATGGATGTTTAAGATTAGGATTTAAAATTAAAGTTATATGAAAAGGGACAAGAAAACCAATATTTGGCTCTTGCCCTCTGAGTCAGTCTGTATCCAGGGAACAGCAGACTTCTCTAAAGAGCTTTGCAACTCTGAACCACATAACTTCCTGATCAGGGAGATTAATGAGACCACTGGAGAACAGAAAGCCAATCAGTGCATTTGCTACGAAGAGGAGAGTCATCAGAGAAGGGAGACATCCCTGATGCTTCCGAGGGAAGCCACATGGTCAAACAAGACCTGGACCCACCTAGCGCAAATGGCACTAGCAGAACTGAGAAGCTGCTCTCAAGTTTCCCCAGGAATGACTCCCATAAAAGCTCAGCTGACTGTTCACAATAGATAGAAACAAAAGTCAGTTTGACTGCTTCATCTTAAACACTTAGAAAAGACAGTTAAAAACAAATTACAGCCATTCCTGGGCATTTTATATAATAATAGTAATAATAATATTTTAAGGTATACACTTTATGTTAGCCTCCCAAAATAAGTAAGACTAAAGGCTACAAAGAAGGATCCTCAGACAGGAATGCCTGATAACTATAAAAAGAGGCTATCAAGATTATCTGCCAGAGGCAGAAGTTTTTAGTTTAAGGCCTACAGATATTCTTAACCTAAACACATAGTCTTGGTATTTGTTAGTATGATTATGCAGCAATGAGTAAGAGAATTAAAGGTTTCTCTATTAGACACAGAGGTCATACTAGTAAAAGTATTTTGCAAGATCAGATGACATTAAATTATTAAACTGAATCTTATGGGGAGGGACAAATGTAACACTAAAAGTTAAATATTAAGTTGACAGTCCTGATAACTGGGAATATTTAAGACTGGTGAGGAAACTTCTATACAGTGACATGTTCCAGCTGCTGCAACATTTATTAAGTACTCATGTTTTTTTGTTTCTCTCATAGAAGAACCCATCCCCAGATGACTTTACTACCTGTTCTTCCCAATCCAGACTTCAAACCTAACTGACTTCTAAAAGGCGACTAATGTCCCTCAGGGGGTGCCCCCTCACGTCACCCTCTCTCAGCTCAGAAGAAGTCTAAATGAGTGACGCCTCTCTTCTTACAACAATGGAGACAAAAATAAATAGAATATCAATATAAATAATTAATTAAGTCAGGTAAAATCAGGGAGACGCGTTTTTGGGTGAGTTCAAAAAATCGGGAGACTATTACCTGAGGGATTAAAATTCCCACAGTGCTCTTCCTACCCAATCAAATATATGAAAGGAACACATTAGAAAAGGGGGGAATGATTGACCCAACCTTATCTTTTATTAAAATTGGGAGCCATCTTGCCACAAAGCCGTGAAAAAATAATTTTGGCTTAACTATAAATTACAGCAATATCTGAACCTGCTTGGAATGCCTGCCCATGCCTTGAACTCACGCATGCCTGGCTATCTGACCAGATAACAGCCCTCTCTGAAACTTTGTTGACACCTCATAAATATTGGCCTTCCCTGGCCAGTCGACACTCTCTGAGGCTCTAATGGTCCTCATAAATTCTGATGTTGGGGCCAGCAAAGAAAAATGTAAACTACCATTAGTGTGATGCTTGTCAGAATTCTGTTATTTTTAACCCCACTTTTGTGTAACTTTCTGGGCTATAAAGCTGGGCTGCTCTTCTGTTCCCGACGTTTTGGGAGGGAGAGGCAGCCAGGGTGGTGGAAATAATAAGCTTGCTTTAATCTGATTTTAATTGGAGTCAGTGGTCTTTTCTTGCGACCTGGTCTAAAAGGTAAACACTACACAAACCTGGAGCTCTGCCGGACTAAAGACTTCTTGAGAAAATGCCTTTGACGATGCGCACTCGACATATATGTTGTTGTCAGAAGCTTTAGCTTCCATTCAAATGAGACCATCAAAGCTGGGTCTACATCTATGAGACCTGGAAAACATTGTTTCAATTTTTTCAAAGAACATGAGGCAGCAGTGCTGACTTCTCTCTGTAGGTAAACTGTGGCCACTGAAAGCTAAGTGTCTCCGCATGTGGATTGTGAAGCCATTTGGTCATCATCCAATTTGCATGGTGTTTCTTTCTACTGCACTGGGAGTTTGGTATTTGCTTCATGAAATACAATGAGTTCAACTGGTACACAGTGCTGGAGGGAGTCCTGTCACGTGTGGTGGGTCCGGGTCTGCAGGAGAATGCACCAACCAGGCTTCTATCCCACATAGCTTGACCCTTTGACCATAGCAACCTGATTCTGAACATTGCCCTGAAACGTCTCCATATAACAAAATGCCTTTTATGGAGAGGTTTCAGACATATAAGTGATTCCTGTCTGTAACATGTCAGCCACAAGTCATTTGGATGTCAATGGCAGAATCACATGTCCCGACCACAGATGTTTTATCACACACCTGCACACAACAGCTTTTGGCCCACTACTCAGCAGGCCCCAACATACTGGCATCTCTGTTCTACACCATTTTCATAAAACCCAGTCAATCAAGGCACTGTCTGGTACACTCAGGATCAGCAACTGTACATCCAAAGGTTCTCCAGTGGCAGGTGGCCATGGGAAGTTCAAAAATTTCATGGTATTTATCTAGCCATTTTCAAAGACGAAGTTGGAGAAACTGTGGGTTTCAATTCATTAAGGAACCATTAAATTTAGAGGAAGAACATTTCAATGAATAATCTAGAGAACTCTCACAGGCAAGGGTTCCCAAAGACTGGCCAAAAGGTCACATGAAGCCAGCCCCATTGAGGTCTACAATGTAAGGTCCATGTGTGTTTTGACTCTCAACTATGGCTTCCAAGTCTTTCAGAATAAAATCATGTGATATCCTGGCTGAGATTCCCAGTGCTCTGTGGAAAGCCACTCTGGGCTTAGATCTCAGTGTCCAAGGGCGACTCTCATGTGTGGCCTCCTAAAATCCCAACACAATTCATGGCAATACTTCTCTGAAGTCAGTTCCATAACGCATTCTCTAAGAAGAATCACACCAGAGTTCAAGCCCAGGTGGACCCAGGCATCTCTTACAACCACCACACAAATGACCACAATTAAAACTAAAACACTCCCACATGCTCCTCATCTTCTTCCACATAGACATTCATCATAAACTCTGGCTGGAGGTTTCCATGAAGGGCACAGCCCAATACACTGTTCAAAATAAGCACCCTTGTCCCTCATTTGCCTAAAGTAAGGGTGGCCTGGACACCCTTGCTGTGAACCAAGAGTGATCAAATAGGCCTGCCCTATATCTGATCTGCTTCTCCAATTTGAGGACTAATGACTGTCTGGTATAGATTCTTTATGTGAATTGGTATCATAGAAAACCCAAGCCCCTATCGGCTAGCCTCTGCAGGGATTTGAAGAAATGATTTGACCCAAATGATCCCTATTCTCACTTGATTTAGCTCAGGAAGCTTACAGAGGAAAGTGAGAGACTTCATCCACAATGACTGCTCTTTTGGCCATTTTGGTTTTGGATGCACACTTGGAAACTTTCTTTAGATCCATCAGGTGCTGGGAATCTAAGCCACTGCCACCACACCGGGCCAAGTGGCTGTTCCAGACACATCCCTTTCCAAAGCAATTAAGCAAAGAGCCACAGGTGATGCCCATTCATTTCCATTTGAAAACTGTTTTCTTCAGGCTTCACAAAGGGTTGGCCTGAGGCAAAGACCTTCCTGACATTCAGGGTAATAGAAACATAAGTAAGCAAATGGCCCAAAGCAGGGTTTCTCCACTGAGACTTTACTGGTCACACTGATATCTGAGTTTTCTGAGATGCTCCCATTCCCTTCAGCTATCCAGTACATGGCCATGTAACAGAGCTTGGACGTGGTACATATCTTGGAAACAAAACCATGAGGATACTCTGGAGAGTGGCCAGTATTCAGGAAGAAAAGAGGAACTTAGGAAGATAGTAGCTGTTCACCTTCCATTAGGCAAGCCGCACTCCATTCTTAAATTGGGTGAGAAGAATGCTGGGGAGCTTTATACTAGACAGGACACAACTATTGATGCATTCGCATTTCAAATGTCTACAACCACGGATACAGTGGGATACACAGACATAGAAACACTCGTGTTGTCAAATGACTTTCTAGAAACTTTCCAGTCCAAACCTACATGAGACAAAACCACAATCTCACACCGACACCCACAACGGCACCTCCTTCCCCCAAGTATGACTGTGACTATCCTGAGTATCCTCTGACTGGTGGGCCATACTATGTTCCCACGAAATGGCCTGTCCTATCTCAGATCTGGTCTTCTTTGCAAACTTTTTGAAGTTGTCAGGAGCCATGGTTGAGCCACTACCTGCTTTCTCAGAAAAAGCCGCTCTTCAGAGCTCTCCTGAAATTTGGCCATCATCACATAAGTAGGTACCAAGAAACACTGACTCTGTCTTTGGTAAATTCAAACAATTGAGACCACTGGGACTGAAACTAAGACTTGCTCTGGGTGCATGGCTTCCTGGATCCCAAGTTCAGAGAGTTCCATCACCAAGGAAGTGTTGTAGGTCACTTCCTTCAGGAACTGAATGAGGTCACTGCGATGGAAAACCACTTTGTCCTAACAGTTGCTTCCAATGGTCCCATGAGATGGAGGCTGCCCCTACTTCCTGTGACACTTTCACAAGTTAGAATGGTATATCAACCATTGGCATCCGGGAACAGCTCTGTACACAGGCCTGGTTTGGTCCATTTAATCTACATTAAGAAGAGAGAGGCTGATTCAGACACATTCCTTCATTCTGACCAGGTTGTTTGACATGGAAGTTGACATGGATTTGACTTTTGCTCTCTCAGGTCCTTCATAGGTAAAAAGGTCGGTCAAAAGTCGGAGGAAAAGTCCACCAAGAGAATGTCTCATGCCACAGCAAAGGGTTTATTGGGCGTCCAGCATGCTGGGGCTCAGAGCTAACTTCAGAGGAGCAAAGAACAAAGAGGCCCAAGAACAACTTGAGCAGAGTTTATTTACATTCTTTAGAGAGGGCAGGGACTTTGCATACATCATAGCCTCCTTTAGCAAATCAACATACCATGGGAAAATCAAATAACAACCAAAAAACATGATTAGCACATTCATTGGCAGGAAGAGGTCGGACAGGGGGTGATTGGTTAGCCCTGAGAAGGGGTATACGTTTAAACTGATTGGTTGAAGCCCTGAGATGTATACGTGATTAGCTGCACGGTTTCTGTGAAGGGGTTGTTTAGTAACTAGGTGGTCAGGGAAGATTTCAACACACATCTAATTGGCAGTTCCGGGAATTGTCTTAACTGCCACAGGAATTTCAGGTTCTGAGTGCAGCTTGGAAACTTTACAAAACCTGGTTCTTTATGTTTCAATTTTAATTTCTTTTATTCTTTCATTTCCCACTCCTTTTTCTTACTACATTTAATCTTAAAAGTAATGAATCATAATTATTGCGGGGTCTCACACTCTATTTCTGCCAGTGGAGCGTATTTCTGTCGGATTACCATGAGTTTTTCCTGCCCAATTTGAGCCTGGAGAAAGGAAACTAAGCGGTTAAGCAAACAAGGTCACACAGTTAGCAACACAATAAGGATGATCAGGGGTCAAGCTAAGCCTGATAGGAGTGTAGTTAACGAGGGGGACTGGGTAAACCATGACTCAAACCACCCTTGTTGAATCTCCCTTTCTCTCTGGCGCTCTTCAAGGCATTTTCTCAATTTACTCATGGATTCTCTTACAACTCCAGTATGGTCAGCATAAAAACAACATTCTTCTCTCAGTGCAGCACAGAGGCCCTGCTCCCTCATGAAGAGGAGGTCTAATCCTCGCCTGTTCTGTAAAACAACTTCAGAGAGAGAGTTTAAGGATTCCTACAGCACTGTGATGGAGGTCTCTAATGTCTTCCAGTCTTGATCTATTGCTGTTTCTAATCAGGCCATTTGTTGTGACCCATGGATGATAGCAGCTGTTCCCGTACCCACTCCTGCAGCAGCTCCTATCCTCAATAGGATAGCTAGAGTAAGGGACACTGGATGACAGCAAAATCAGGTTGTTTGTCCCCCTAGTAGACCTTAAAATGATTCTGCATCATTATAAAGAACCCTGGGGAGTATCTGCACCATTACACAATAATTTACAAAGCTGTCAAATACATGGGTTGAAATGCAAGGAGTTCTGACTGTGTGGAGTTCAGTACAATTAAGGTTCCTTTAATTAGTTCCCAGGGGCAGGAGTCAACTGTACTCTGGACTGGGGAAGTAGGCAAAGATGGAAACTGGGAAGTATGAGATGGTAGAGGGGTTCTGGTAGATCTAGGCATGGGAGGTTTTGGAGGCTTAATTCCTGGCTTGAGGGGATTGGGCCCTATTGCTGGGGGATTTTCTTCCTTTTTAAGCAGGATGGTGAACCAGTGACCAACGTCATAACGAGGGCCATAAATATAGAATCGCATTTCCCACGTATTTTCCATAGACCATGTTGTTCTGAGGTAGCCCCTTCCTTTGGAAGTGAAAGTTATATTGAGGGGGTAACATAGACTATTCTTTCCACAGCGAGTTTTTGACACAACTTGGCTAGCGGCACATTTCTTGGGATCAATCCAGGTGTCATTTTTTCCAACCTGAATGATACTGTCTGGGGAGTTTGGGTTCAACCATGTAGCTCCCGTTTGTTCACAACCCCAAGATCTAAAATAAATGTCACTGGGTCCTCCACAGGTTTGGGCCTGTTTGCGACTTCAGAAATCAGCTGGGCACACATAAAAATCAAGACTGGCTAGTTTACACCTGAGCTGGGGAAGATGATATCCATAATTCATGGGGTAAGGTGGTCTATGTTGCCCTGGTTTGGGTTTGAGTGGGATCTGTGTGGAGTCCTCTATGTCAGGGAGATCCTAGTCAGAGAGGCCTATGGCAAGCTGACAAATGTCCAGGTAGAGAGATGGCCACCAAGTCCATAAGAGGGCTGTATGTGAAATAGACCACACTACTTGCCCAGTAGGATTTATAGCTGCCATTGTTGCTGAACAGGCTGATGGTGATTAGGACTGCTGGTGGTCAGGGGAAGAATCCATAGCCCTACCCACACGACGGACACGCAACTTGAGAGGGTTACCAGTCTGTTCCAGTTTCCAGCCGGATGCTGGACAGGGCGCAGGCTTGAGATGGGTGGCACGGAACCAGGAAGTGATTCCATCCACTTTCACCACTGTAGGTGTTATAAGCAGCACCTGGTATGGTCCTTTCCAGCAGCGATCCAGGGATGATACCTGATGCCGTCTCACATAGACGAAGACTCCCACTTGATATCGACGTGGGGTTCCCTCGTCTCCAGGCTGATAAGCAGTGGCCAACTGTTTCCACAGGTATTGCTGGGTGCTGTGTTTGTTCATGGGCTTTAAGTCTGTCAAGCAAGGGGGTGTGAAAGGAATAATTAAGTCTCAGAGTTGGGGTTAGGTCCCTTACTGGAGGAGGGGCACCATAGAGAATTTCATAAGTGGTGAGTTTACACAAAGAGGAAGAGGGTGTACTTCTTGCACGAAACAGTGCTTAAGGTAGGAGCATAGTCCAATTTTTTATGCCGGTCTCCAAGCTTAATTTCTTTAAAGTCTCTTTGATGGTTCTAATCATCCTTTCTACCTGTCCTGAGCTCTGGGGTCTATAAGCACAATGTAACTTCCAATTAATCTTCAGGGTCCTGGTGAATCCCTGACTTACCTGGGCAACGAATGCCGGTCCATTATTGGACCCTATTACCTTAGGCAGGCCGAACCTTGGAAAAATGTCTTCTAGAATCTTTTTGAGCACCGTCTGAGCCGTTTCTTTCTTCATGGGGAAGGCTTCAACCAATCATGAAAGAGTATCTACAAAGACTAGGGGATATTTAAGTCCATACCTTCCTGGCTTAATTTCAGGAAAAGTCCACTTCCCAGAATTGTCCTGGTCTGGTTCCTCGTAAGCGCTTCCCTGTAGGAAGCTTGGATGGGTAAGCATTAACTAATTGGCAGACTTGACAAGCTCTAGTCACCTGCTAAGCTATTCCTTTCCTCTGTGAGTCAGTCATTAATAAATCCTTTCTTCGGTCCTTTAAGAGAGCCTATAACTTCTTTGAGCTTAAGTGGGTGAGCTAGTGTACGTCTTTGACATAAAGGTGGGCTTTTTGAAATTTTAAACTTGGCTCTGTAGGGTCTCAGAGTTCTGTATCTGTCTCCTCACATGATAAGATGCCTGAATGTTCCAGTGTGGCCAAGTCTCCTGAATGTTGATCCCCCTGGTGTGGAAAAAGTTAACAGAGTCACTCCGTTTAGGGCTGCCAATTAAGCTTCCTCATCTGCCCTTCTGTTTTTAACTGCGACGAGGTCGTTTCCCTTCTGGTGCCCTGGACAGTGCACTATAGCTAGTTCCTTAGTGCCCTGCCCTGCTGAGAGAAGGTGGAGAATCTCAACTTTGTTCTTTATTTTTTTTCCCAGTGGAGGTTAATATCCCCCTTTGCTGGTAAATAGCCCTGTGCACATTAGCATTGCCAAATGCATAGCGGCTATCAGTGTAATGGTGGCCCTTTTGCCTGTTGCTAGTTCCAATGCTTTCGTAAGGGCAATCAGTTCTGCCTTTTGGACTTATGTCTCTTCTGGGAGACCAGAGGATCAGATGACATTAGTTTTGCTAACTACTGCTGCTCCAGCCCACCACATACCATCTTGGAGGAAGCTGCTCTCTTTCGTAAACCATACGACTTCAGGGTGAGGCAGTGGCTGGATTTTTCAAGTCTCGTCCTATACTGGTTTCCTCTGACAGTATGTGTTGACACTCATGAGCGACAGGTCCTGATGATTCTTCTGGCAGGCAGGTTGAGTGGAGCAGAAGGTCCAAGAGTTATTCTGTCTTTGCTAATCCAGAGGCTCTGGTAGTGGTTTATTCTGGAGTTTGATAGCCACCTCTCTGGAGGTTGACAGATGATGCTCTCCAGGGCATGGGGGGCTATCATGGATAGCTTCTGTCCCAACGTTCATTAATGAGCATCTTTTATTAGAAGCGCTGCCACTGCTATAGCTCTTAAGCAACGGGACCACCCAGTAGCCACTGGGTCCAGTTTTTTTGATAAGAATGCTACCGACCTTTTCCAAAGTCCCAAATTCTAAGTGAACACTCCCCGTGCTATTCCTTTCTTTTTCTCGATGTAGAGAGTGAAGGGTTTATATCTGGGAGTGCTAAGACCGGAGCAGATAGCAGCACTTTTTTTGACATTATCAAAAGCTTGTTGGTGCTCAGGGGTCCATTGGAATTGGGCATTACACTTTATCAGCGGGTATAAATGGGCAGCCAGAGAGGTGAACCCAGGAATCCATCACCTGCAAAAGGCAGCAGTCCCAAGAAACTCTCTGAGTTGTCTCTTATTAGATGGGGGTGGTATCTGCACAATGGTTTGTTTTCTGTTCTCAGTGAGCCATCATTTGCCACCCCTAAGAGAATAACCCAGGAAGATTACTTCTTGCTGACAAATTTGGGCCTTTTGGCAGAAGCCCTATATCCAAGCCAAGCAAGCTCGGATAATAGTGCTTGGGTCCCAGACTTATAGTTCTCCTTGGTGTCCGCTGCCAGTAGCAGATCATCCACTATTGGAGTAGGGTGACTTCGGGGTGTGCAGTTCTGAAGTCGTTTATGTCCCTGCGGAGGGCTTCATCAAAGAGAGTGTGGGGGGGTTTGAACCCCTGTGGGAGTCTAGTCTAGGTTAGTTGGCCAGATGTTCCAGTTTCTGGGTCTATCCACTCGAAAGCAAACAGCAACTGACTGTCCTTATGTAGAGGCAAGCAGAAGTAAGCATCTTTTAAGTCCAGCACAGTGTACCATTCCCGCTCCAGATTCAGAGTGCTAAGCAAATTATATGGATTGGGTACTGTGGGGTGAATGTCCTGCACTCTGTTGTTGATCTCTCTTAGGTCTTGAACAGGACTGTAGTCCCTAGTTCCTGGCTTTCTTACTGGTAGCAGGGGGGTATTCCAGGCTGATTGACAGGGCCTTAGGACCCCAATGGCCAATTATTTCTGAATATGGGGACTTATCCCATCCTTAGCTTCTTTGCTTAGAGGATATTTTTTAACACTGATTGGAGAGGCCGAGGCTTTTAATTCTACTACTATTGGAGGTTGTTTTACGGCTAGACCTAACCAGCAGTTTCTGCCCAGGCATTAGGATAATCTTTTATCCATTTCTGTTGTAGTTTGCCTCTTTGATCAGTCCTAGGGGGCACGAAGTGTTGATGTTCATCTTCTACAGACATAGTCAATTCTCTGACTATGGGAGTTTTTACTGAAGGCTTTAGAACATCCACTTGGGGACCATCAGGGTTAAAAGTTACTCTATCCCCGAGTTTGGTAAGCAGATCCCTGTGCATCAATGGGGCTGGGCATTCTTGGATTACTAGGAAAGAGTGGTGGACTTTTCATTTTCCTACTTCCATAATCCTCTTAGTTGTCCAAGCCCGATATGTAGTGCCATTAGCCCCTTGAACTAGGGACCATTTATTTGATGTGGGGCCCAGTGAAGCCTTAAGGGCTGAGTATACTGCTCCTGTATCCACTTCAAAGTTCACTGGAGTCCCCTCCACTTCAAATGTTACCCTGAGCTTGGGGAGGGGATCCGAGCCCTGACATTCCAAGTCCTCTTCTAGAGTCAGCATGGCGGGCTGCCGTGGCTTCTTCTTTTTGGGGCACTCTTTGACTTAGTGTTCTTTTTCTCTACAGTAGGTACATTGATCTGAGGCCAGGGACAGCCTTTGGCGTGGGCCCAAGTATCCCTTTCTGACTCCCTGCTTTTTAATTTCTGGCGTATTTGCTGATGTGAAGAAAACCTTAGCCAATGCTTTTGTCTGCCTTTTGCTTCTTTCATCCTCCTTTTGTTCCCTTTCCTTCTCTCTCCTCTGTTCCCTCTCCTCCTCAGTTTCTCTCTTATAATATACTTATATACTTATACTATATACTTATAATATATATCTTATAATATACTATTTCAGCTTCTCTGTCTAAATCTCTTAAGGTCGTATTTTGTAACCCATCTAGACATTGTAACTTTCTCTTAATATCTTGGGCAGCCTGCTCAATAAAGGCCATTGTAACAAATGCCTTTTGGTCATCTGCCTGAGGATCAAAAGGAGTATATTTTCTATATGCTTCCTTAATTCTCTCCAGAAACATAAAGGGAGACTCATTAGGCCCTTGGATAATCTCTCTTACATTGGCCAAATTGGTCGGCTCTCTGGCGGCCACTCAGAGACCCGCTATTAGAGCCTGGAGATATGTGGACAGATGCTTCCCACCTTCAAAGGTGTTGGAGTCCCAGTTGGGTCGGTTCATGGGCCCATAGGAATGGAGAGAGAGCATCACAGGGGCTTCTGAGTTTTCTATTATCCGTCGCCAGTGGGTTCCTTTAGGTTGCCCAGCTTCCTTCAGGAGAGGAGGGGTTGCTGCTGCTGTGTGGAAGTCCCCTGGAGGGCTTGGGTCTGGCCCAATTGCCTCTAGCAGTGGAGAGGCTGAGTCAGCGGTGGGAGGATCATCAGGAACTGTGTTGGGGGTTGGGGAGGGAGAGTAGACGATAAGGAGGGGGTGGAGTGTCCAGTCTTGTGACTCGGGGAGAATGGAAGGAAGAGGGAGAGGAGCGGAAAGTTTGAATGATAGGAATGTGGGCGAAGGGGTATATGGCTGTTGATCTGGTTGGCCACGTGGCCCCGGCTGAATGACAATATCTCTGAATTTTCAGATAAGACGAAACTGGAAGGATTCTTCTGGGGACATCCGAATTCAAGGATGGGCCATTCTGAAGCACAGAGAGTCTGCCAGGTACAGTGTTTTACTGAAAAAGAAAGATTCTGGGCCCTTGAGTGGACATCAGTCCAATGATCAAGGGTCAGGGACAGAGAAGAGGAAGTGCTTCGTCCCATAATGGGAGTTACTCAAACAGGGACAGTGAAGACACAAACACAACACAGACAAAGACAAACAGTAAACGTTTAACATGAGTCCAACACAAAGATTAGAACTGAGTAACTGGCAATGGGTTAGACAATAAAGACAGACAGTAAACTCAACATGAGTTCAGAACAATGACCAAAACTGAGTTACCGGCAAAACCTGATGGGCTGGCAAATTGAATCCTGAAGCAAAACATAACCGAGTTGAGGAAACTACTATTTCTTGAATTCCCTAGTCCTCCGGAGTGTCCCTCAGGGACGTGACCTTGGCTCTGTGACACGTCTGTCACCCCATAGGAGAGAGCTAATGCTCTTCACCAACAGCCACTTTGCCACGCCCTAGCCTGAAACCCGAAACCAGAAAGAGGCGCCTTACTTACCCCGAGAGGAGTCCTTTGAGGTCTTCCATCCACCGCTGCCGGATATCTCACCTGGGGCCTCCAGATGAAAAGGTGCTGCGAACGTCAAAGGAAAAGACAACAAAGAGGCTTTCTCATGCATCAGCAAAGGGTTTATTGGGGGTCCAGAATGCTAGGGCTCAGAGCTCCCTTCAGAGGAGCAAAGAACAAAGAGCCCCGAGAACAACTTGAGCAGCGTTTATATACATTCTTTAGAGAGCTCAGGGACTTTACATACATCATAGCCTCCTTTAGGAAATCATCATGTACCACGGGAAAATCAAGTAACAACTCTAAAACATGATTAGCACATTCATTGGCGAGAAAAGTTGGGGCAGGGGGTGATTGGTCAACCCTGAGAAGGGGTATACATTTAAACTGATTGGTTGAAGCCCTGAGATGAATACGTGGTGAGATGCACGGCTTCTGGGAAGGGGTTGTTAAGTAACTAGGTGGTCAGGGAAGATTTCAACACACATCTAATGGGCAGTTCCAGGAATTGTCTTAACTGCCACAGGAATTTCAGGTTCTGAGTGCAGCTTGGAAACTTTACAAAACCTGGTTCTTTACATTTCAATTTCAATTTCTTTTATTCTTTCAGAACCTTACAGTGGAAGGTGAGAGACTTCATTCACAATGACTGCTCTTTTGGCTATATTGGTTTTGGATGCACACATGGGATCATTTTTTTGATCCGTCTGTTGCTGATAATCTAAGCCACAGCCTCACACAGGGCCAAGAGCCTGATTAAGACACATCTCTTTCCAAAGCAATTACTTCTCTGAGGTCAGTTTCAGAACTCAGTCTCTGAGGAGAATCACACCAGTGTTCAAGACCAGGTGGACCCAGTCATCTCTTCCAACCGCCACACAAATGACCACAATTAAAACCAAAACACTCTCACATGGCACTCATCTTCTTACATATATACACTCATTATACCCTTTGGCTAGAGGTTTCCATGAATGGCGCAGCCCAAGAGAGTGTCCAAAATAAGCTCCCTTGCCCCTCATTTGCCTAACCTCAGGATGGCCTGAACACCCTTCCTGTGAACCAGGATTGATCACATAGTTCTTCCTTTAATACTGCACTGCTTCTCCAATTTGAGGCCTACTGACTGTCAGGTATAGATTCCTTATGTGATTTGGAGTAATTATTAAACCACAGTAACTTTGCAGCGCTTCAAAGAACTCATTTGACCCAAAGGATCCCTATTCTCACTTGGTGGAGTCAGGAAACTTACAGAGAAAGGCGAGAGACTTCATGCTCAATGACTGATCTTTTTGCCATTTTGGTTTTGAATGCACACATTGGATCTTTCTTTAGATTCATCAGTCGCTGATAATCTAAGCCACAGCCTCAAACAGAGCCACAAGGCTGATTCAGACACATACTTTTCCAAAGCAGTTAAGCAAAGAGCCACAGGTGATGCCCATTCACTTCCATTTTAAAACTGTTTTCTTCAAAATTCACAAAGGGGTGGCCTGAGGCAAAGACCTTCCTGACTTCAGGGTAACAGAACAATAAGTCAGCAAATCCCAATGCAGGGTTTCTCCACTGAGACTTTCTTGGTCACACTGATATCTGAGTTTTCTGAGATGCTTACAATTCCCTTCAGCTATCCAGTACATGGCCATGTCACAGAGCTTGGAGGTGGTACATATCTTGGACAAAAAACCATGAGCCTATTCTGGAGAGTGGCCAGAATTCAGAAAGAAAACAGTAACTTAGGAAGATAGTAGGTGTTGCCCATCGAAAAGCAACCAGCAGTCCTTTCCTAAAATGGGCAGGATGAATGCTGGGAAGCTTTCTACTAGACAGGATACATCCATTAATCCATTCTGTTTTCTAATGTGTACAACCAAGGACACAGTGGGATACATAGACAGAAACACACTCGCCTTGTCAAAGGACTTTCTAGAAACAGTCCACTCTAAACCAAACAAACCGCCTTTCCTACCTATTCTCAGAACATGAGACAAAACCACAAACTCACACCCACACTCAAAAAGTCACCTCCTTCCCCCAAGTAAGTCTGTGACTATCCAGAGTGTCCTCTGACTGGTGGGCCATACTATGTTCCCCCAAAATGGCCTGTCCTGTCTCAGGTCTGGTCTCCTTGTCCATCTCTGTGAAGTTGTATGGAGCCTGTGCTGACCACTACCTGCTTTCTCATTAAAGGCCCATCTTAAGAGCTCTACTTGCATTTTGTCATCCTCAAACCATTAGGTACCAAGAGAGACAGACCCTCTCCTTGGTAAATCCAAACAAGTAAGTCCACTGGGAATGGGACTGGGACTGGCTCTGAGTGCCTGGCTTCCTGGATCCCAAGTTCAGAGAGTTCAGAGAGTAGGTCAATTCCAACAGGAAGGGAATGAGGTCACTGCCTTGGCAACCACTTTGTCCTAACACTTCTTTCCAAGGGTCCCTTGAGATGGAGGCTGCCCCTACTTCCTGTGACACTTTCAGAAGTTAGAATGGTATATCAACCATAGACACCCAGGAAAAGCTCTCCACACAGGGTTGGTTTGGTCCATCTTCTTTATATCAGTAGGAGAGAGGCTGATTCAGACACATCACTTCATCCTGAACAGGTGGTTTGCCATAGAAGATGACATTTGCTCTCTCAGGTTCTTCATAGCTGCTACATCTTCTCTAGGGATCATTTCTGCATCAAACTTTGAGATTCTCAACAGGTGGAAGATCCCCTACATTCGTGTATTGTAAGACCAACTCTGTCCCTGCTCTTTTGTGAAGTTGGATTGAGGGAACAGTGTATGGTTAGGGTTAATAACATATTCTATTTGGGTTAGGAAACATTCTGCGGGATGAATAATGGTATTGGGAACCTGCAATATTCACAAGAATATATAGGTGAAATATAAGTATGAAACCTGAAATCTAGGTACGATTTGAAGCCCAGAAGGGCATTGGGCCCTTTAGTGAGATACTTAGCTTTGAATTATGTTCTGCACAGATATCTCAGATAAATCGATGTGCAATGGCAGAGGACCTTGTACCTTGGATGATTAAATGTCCTAGAGAACATTAAGTCAAAAAGGAATAGTCGGCAGGATTAGGAAGGTAGTCAGTAGGTTCAGAAAAAAGAGTGAATATAGGATTTGGACAAAAGTTTCATTAGCAATAGGGTTTTGGGTAGATAGTGAACGTAAATATGAGCACATATGAAGACTCAGTCACAATGATGAACTGGGGAAAATATGTAGGAAAGCAGATATCAATAGAGACATTAGGAAATCAGGCAAAGTATAATGAAATAGGGTTAGACATTTTCAACATGGTTGAGGTTAAATATATAATCTTAGGAAGAAAGACATATGTTGCCTCCAATAGGATTGACATTTGAGAGCATTAGGCAACCTGGACATGGTTGTTTTTAGTAATCCATGCTCACTTTCCATTTTGCTTAGGTGAAAGGTTAATTAAATAGGCACTTGTCACTTCCTGTTTTTCTGTATGCTTAACAAACCACTGTTGAAATTTTGAGAACTGTTTGCTAATTTTGTTCCCAGAATGTGCTGTCCCCAAATGCCAAACTGCAGAATATACTCCCTCACCCGGGTGCACGCAAACCGCACACTCGCCCTGACCCATCAATAAATTTCCCTTTCTGCCCTCTCCAAGAAAAGTATATAAGTTCTGTTAAAGCTGTTCTCAGGCTCTCTGCTCTATTCAAATGAGCTCTGAGCCCCAGCATGCTGGACCCCCAATAACCTCTTTGCTGTGGCTGAGTGTAAATGGTATACTGTTCTGTACTTAAAAGATGCTTTCTTTTGCTTGCCTCTGCATAAAGATAGTCAGTTGCTGTTAGCTTTCGAGTAGGTAGACCCAGAAACCAGAACGTCTTTTCAACTAACTTGGACTAGACTCCCACAGGGGTTCAAAAACTCCCCCACTCTCTTTGATGAAGCCCTTCACAGACATTTCAACAACTTTATATCTATGCAACCCGAATTCATTCTGCTTCAATATGTGGATGTCCAGCTACTGGCAGCCAACACCAAAGAAAACTGTGAGTATGAGACCCAAGCACTATTATCTGAGCTTGCTCAACTCAGGTAGAGAGCTTCGGACAAAAAGGCCCAAATTTGCCAGCAAGAAGTAATCTTCCTGGGGTATTCCCTTAGGCACGGTAAATGATGGCTCACTGAGCCCAGGAAACAAACCGTTGTGCAGATACCACCCCCATTTAACAGGAGACAACATAGAGAGTTTCTTGGGACTGCTGGCTTTAGCAGGTTATGGACCTGGGTTTGTGTTCTTAGCTGCTCCTTTATACTCGCTGTTAAATGAGAATGCCCAATTCCAATGGACCCTTGAGCACCAGCAAGCTTTTGATAATATCTAAGAACACTGACAATGAACTCCTCAACTTCAGTGAGCCCAGCCTGCAATTTCAGAAAGCCCTACACTATGTTAAAAATGTACATCAACTCAATCAACTTGGTTCAAAAAAACTGCAGGCATTACTGTAGGATCAAGAACAGAGTTTTAGACTAACTCACTCACAGTGAAAGGAAATAATTGAATGGTTAACAAAAGCCTGTCAGTTCTGTCAATTGGTTAATGCTTACCCTTCCAAGCTTCCTGCAGGAAAGCACCTATGAGGAACCAGACCAGGACAAATCTGGGAAGTGGACGTTTCTGAAATTAAGCCAGCAAGGTATGGACTTAAATATCTCCTAGTCTTTGTAGATACATTTTCAGGATGGATTGAAGCCTTTCCCACCAAAAAAATAAAAGAAAACCGGCACAAATTGTGGTCAAGAAGTTCCTGAAAGATATTTATCAAAGACACGGCCTGCCTAATGTAACATGGTCTGATAATTGAACAGCCTTCATGGGCCAGGAAAATCAGGGGTTAGCCAGGACCCTAGGGATTAATTGGAATTTACATTGCGCTTATAGACCCCAGAGCTCAGGACACATAAAAAAAATAAATAGAACCATTAAAGAGACCTTAACGAAATTAAGCTTAGAGACCGGCATAAAAGATTAGACTATGCTCCTGCCTTATGCACTGTTTCATGCAAGAAATACTCCCTTTGTTTCTTTGTGTAACCTCACCCCCTATGAAATTCTCTATGGGGCCCCTCCTCCACTAAGAGACCTAACCCCGACTCTAAGACCTAAGGATCCCTTCCACACACCCTTGCTTGACAGACTTAAATCTATTTTAAGAACTCAGCTATACCTGTGGAAACAGGTGGCTACTGGCTTCCAACCTGGGGACGAGGGGAATCCACGTTGATATCAAGAAAGAGACTTCCTCTGAATAAGATGACATCAGGTGTCATCCCTGGAACCCCACTGGAAAGGAACATTCCAGGTGCTACTTATAGCACCTACAGCAGTAAAAGTAGAGGGAATCACTTCCTGCATCCATGCCTCTCATCTCAAGCCTGTGCCATGTCCAGACTCTGGCTGGAAACTGGAAAAGACTGTTAACCCTTTCAAATTGCATATTCGCCACGTGGGTAAGGCTATAGACTCTCTCCTTGGCCACCCGTAGTCCTAACGCTCATCAGCCCCTTCAGCAGCGATGGCTGATCACAAATCCTACTAGACAAGAAGTATGGTCTATCTTGCATACAGCCCCCTTAGGGACCTGGTGGCCATCTCTCCACCCAGACATTTGTCAGCTGGCTATAGGTCTTTCCTATTAGAATATCCCTGATGAAGAGGATCCCATTAAAATTCCATTAAATCCTTTCCGTACCATAGATAATGGAAACAAACATTATGGTTGTAGGGACAGGCAAGCCAGATGCAGGTTGGCTAGCCTATATTAGTATGTTTGCCCGGCAGACTATCAAAGCCACAAACCGCCACAGCTGTGTGGGGGAAAAGCCGATTTCTTCTGTAAGTCATGGGGATTTGAGCATACAGGGGCTGCCTGGTGGAACCCAAAATCCTCATCAAATTCAGTACACAGCATTGGCCATATTACCACTTAGACAACCCAAACTGATGGCCCCCAGAGGAGTCTCTAGATCCTCAAATTCTGTGTGACCTTTTTAACTTCTGCAAGTGCTCAAAAGGGTGAAAGGAAATTCCCCTATGTGAAGGCCTTTTTCCTCTTTCGCTCACATCCTGAACTATGCTTCTCCAATAGTTCCTCAAACTCAGCCTTCTGCTCCAGACTCTCTGCTGTCAGTCCCACCTCAGCAAACCTGATTTCTCTTCTCCAATTACTAGATCAAAAACTGAAACCTCTGCCGGTTCTCAGAGCATTGCCCCCTTGCTGAGGTAGCAGGTACTGAGGTACCCATCCACCCACTCACTTCTCTCTTTTCCTGTCAGTGCCCACACCGGGTCCCACCAGATCCTCTTACCACCTAACCCAAAGCTCAAACCAGCTTAGGAGAACCCTCAGACCCCTATCGAAGATGTAATGAAAATGGCCTTTAAAGTTTCTTTATCATCACTGAAAACAGGTTACTAAGAATTTAAAGTCCCTCACAGGCTTTTTGGGATACTCACTCCTGTCTTCCTTTCTGCTCTACCGGTTCTACTGCTCAATTTATGTTGCTAGGAAAATCCCAAAACCCTTTCCCATTATTCTTTTACATTTCTCCTTCCTTATTCTCAGATCCACGAAGCTGCTCTCACCCCCCGCATTCCCCGTCTTCCCCCTCTGTACCAGGCCCACAGAAAAATCTTCACTGAACTTCTCCAGAAGTCTTCACCATGGCTGACTTTAGGACTTTCAGCAAAAGAGTCTCTATAAATGAGTCAGTGTAGATTAACTTCCTCTTTTTCTGTTGCCCTGTTCTACTTGGCTACTGGCTGGAAAAATCAGCACTCCTAAGCTAGACACCCCCTTAATAGTTTTTCACAGAATATGTGAACAAGGCCTCTGGCCTTGAGCTGGGTCTTCACAGAGATGGCTACATTTCTAAGATAAAAAGTTACAAACTGGGCTCCATGGTAACAGTTGGCAGGGGGATAAAAGAAAAGGAAAAAAAAAGCTCTCTGCCTCCCAGGTGTCCTTGAAAAGTTAACTTGACCACAATACAGGAGAAAACAGAAAAAAAAGCTTCTTTTTTGAATTTCTGCAGACTGTGAACTTCTGAGTCTCTTCTCTTTCATGTTGGGTACAAAATTCTGAAACTACTTAAACTTGGGGTTCAGGGAGTTAATTGATTACAACAGAAGCAATGCCCTCTGAATCCGGTTGCAACCAAATAGGACTGTTTCCCTGTCTTTGGTGCTATCTTAAGTGCCGTGCCTTGTCCGTCCCTACAACAGTATAATTCTATATACTTAAACATTGTTTATGTTTTCATGAAATGGTCAACAGATTTGATTAATTGTGTAATGGTGAAGATGTGTCCCAGATTGCTCTATAATGACCAAGGTTCATTTGAAGTTCAAACAGGGGGGCATACAACCCGGTTCCACTGGGAACATATATCCCTCACTTTAGCCATCATATTAGGAATTGGAGTTGCGGCAGGGGTAATCACAGGAACCACTGCCCTGCTCCATGGTACACAACAAATGACCCAAATAGAAGCAGCAAGAGACCAAAACTTAAAGATAATAGAAACCTCCATCACAGCTTTGCAGGAATCTTTAACATCTGTATCTGAATTTGTTTTACACACCAGTTGAGGGTTGGACCTCCTCTTCATGAGAGAAGGGGGCCTTTGTGCTGCATTGATATAAGAATGTTGTTCTGATGCCGACCATACTGAGGTTGTAAAAAAACCTATGAGTAAAATAAAAGGATGCCTTGAAAAGCGTCAATGAGAGAGAGAGGCCCAAAAACGGTGGTTTGAGTCTTGGTTCACACAGTCCCCCTGGTTATCTACGCTTTTATCAACCCTGGTCTGTCCAATAATAATCCTCATATTATTTCTAACTATAAAACCCTGTTTGCTCAACCATGTAATTTCTTTACTCCAAGCTCAAATTGGACAAGTTAAACTTATGGTAATACCCCACTAGCAGACATAGAATGTGACACGCCCAAATAATCACTTTTATGATAAAAAGTAGCACGAAGAAGAAGTGCGGAATGAAAGGTTAATAAAAAAGGTACTTGTAACTTCCTGTTTTTCTGTATGCTTAACAAAACACTGTTGAAATCTTGAGAACTGTTTGTAATCTTGTTCCCAGATTGTGCTGTCCCCAACTGCCAAATTGCAGAATGTATTCCCTCACCCACTTTCACACTAACCGCCCACTCGCTCTGACCCATCAATAAATTTCCGTCCCTGCCCTCTCCAAGGAAAGTATATAAGCTCTGCGTAAGCTGTTCTCAGTGCTCTCTGCTCTATTCATGTGAGCTCTGAGCCCCAGCTTGCTGGACCCCCAATTAACCCCTTGCTGTTGCATGAGACACTCTCTTGGTGATCTCTTCCTCCAACGCTTGCAGGAACATTACTTGGATGTTTGAATGTAGAAGAGAAAATCCAGTCATAAAGGGATAGTCGGTAAGATTAAGAAGATAGTCGGTAGGTTTAGGAAGAAGAGTGAGTATAGGATTTGGAAAACAATATCTTTAGCAATAGGGGTTCGGTTAGAGAGTGAATGTAAATGTCAGCACATGTGAACAGTCACAATAATGAAGTGGGGAAAATATGTAGGAAAGCAGATATCAATAAAGACATTACAAAATCAGGCAAAGTATAAAGTGAGTGATACAATTAGACATTTTCAACAGAATTGAGTTAGAATATATAATCTTAAGAAGAAACAAAATGTAGTCACCAATAGGATTGACATTTGAGAGCATTAGGCAACTTTGACATGGATGTTTTTTGTAATCCATGCTCACTTTCCATTTAGGCTTTGGTACAATCACAAGTGTGACCTTTACATTTGTCTCCAGAATACTACTGTGATAAAATGTATATGTAGATGTGGTGACATGAGTGTTTCTTCCACTATTTCTGGGAGCAATATTTTGAAGACATATAAATGGGTATTGGGGGTACAAAAAGGTGTACACTGTGTCATTGAATATAGAGATAATGCATGAATAGACCATAAGTGAATAAATAATATAACCGGTTCCACATTAAATAACAGATTGAATAGATATCTGAAAATATATAAGAAATCTTATATTGATATACAATCATTCATTCCAACCAATGATACATCTAATATTAATATTAGGGTTACAGTTTATCATGAAGATATGTTAGTTTTGCTACAAAAGTAATTATGGAAATCAAAAATAATGTGTTTGGAAAGAGTCAGTCACAATGCTGGCAATATGTAAACAAGGCCTCTGAGCTTGAGCTGGGGCTTCACAGAGATGGCTACATTTCTAAGATAAAGAAGTTACCAACTGGGCTTCATGGTAACAGCTGGCAGAGAGAAAAAAAAAACAGAAGAACATAGCTCTGCCCCATTCCCGGTGTCCTTAAAATGTTAACTTGCCTAGAACAGAGAAAAAAAAAACAGAAACAAAAACTGCTATTTATGAACTTCTGCAGACTGTGAACTTCTGAGCCCCTCCCTTACATGTTGGGTACAAAATTCTGAAACAATTTAAACTTGGGGTGCAGGGGATTAAATGATTACAACCGAAGCAATGCCCTCTAAATCCGGTTGTCACCAAATAGGACTGTTTCCGTGTCTTCGGTGCTATCTTATTTGCCTTACCTTGCCTTGTCCATCCCTTTTCTCATGAAAAGACCAGTCAAGAAACATAGAGGAATGCATGTGCTCTGAAGCAGGAAGTGATTGATAGTGAAACAAATGCCTATAAATTTTCTAACTTGTGGATGAAATATATATCCTATGATGTGCATTAATTGAAGAAATAGTAATCTACCAGTGTTGAATAAAAATGAACGTCAAAATACACATCATGTCCGATTGGAATCTACTTGCATTGATGTTAAACTGGGTCAGGTACTGTAGAAATATTAGGATTTGTGTGCATCATTCACTGAAGTTACTTTTCAGTATAGGAAAGAAATATGTTTTTCAGGTGAATGAATATTTCTAAGAATAATCTTTGGAAAGTTGATTATAAATTTACGTATATGAATATGAATGAATTTGGTGAGTGTAAAATAAGACACATATTTCATATTTTGAAAAATCTGGAGAGTATATATATATATATATATATATATGTGTGTGTGTGTGTGTGTGTGTGTGTGTGTGTGTGTGTGTGTGTGACTAAAGTCACGGTGGCCTGGACACCCTTCTTGTGAACCAGGAGTGATCAAACAGGTCTGCCATTAATACTTTTCCACTTCTCCAATTTGAGGCATTCTGACTTTGGCATTTAGATTCTTTATGTGAAATGAAGTCAAGAAAAAACCGAAGCACCTATGGACTAGCCTCTGCATGGTTTTGAAGAATTCATTTGACCCAAAGGATCCCTATTCTCACTTGATGGAGGTCAGGAACCTTACAGAGAAAGGCGAGAGACTTCATCTACAATGACTGCAATTTTTGCCATTTTGATTTTGTATGCACACATGGGATCTTTCTTTACATCCACCAGGTGTTGGTAATCTAAGCCACAGCCTCACACAGGGCCAAGAGACTGATTAAGACACATCCCTTTCCAAAGCAGTTAAGCAAAGAGCCACAGGTGATGCCCACGCATTTCCATTTGAAAACTGGTTTCTTCAGGCTTCACAAATGTGTTTCATGAGGCAAAGCCCTTCCTGACATTCAGGGCAAAAGAACAATAGGTAAGCAAAAGGCCCATAGCAGGGTTTCTCCACTGAGACTTTACTGGTCACACTGATATCTGAGTTTTCTGAGATGCTCGCCATTCCCTTCAGCTATCCAGTACATGGCCATATCACAGAGCTTGGAGGTGGTAAATATCTTGAACACAAAACCATGAGCCTATTCTTGAGTGTAGCCAGAATTCAGGAAGAAAACAGGAACTAAGGAAGTTTGTAGGTGTTGCCCTTCGATAATGCAAGCCACAGTCCATTCATAAATTGGGCAGGATTGATGCTGGGAAGCTTTCTACTAGACAGGACCCATACATTGATGCATTCTCTTTTCTAATGTCTGCAACAACAGACACATTGGGATACACAGACATGGAAACACTTGCCTTGTCCAATCACTTACTAGAAACGGTTCACTCCAAACCAAACAAACCACCTTTCTTACCTTTTCTCAGAACATGAGATAAAACCACAAACACACAACAAAAACCACAAAGGCATCGCCTTCCCCCAAGTAGGTCTGTAACTATTCGGAGTGTACTCTCACTGGTGAGCCTTACTATGTACCTCCAAAATGGCCTGTCCTGTCTCAGATCTGGTCTCTTTGGCCAACTCTGTGAAATTGTCAGGAGCCCGTGGTAAGCCACTACTTGCTTTCTCTGGAAAGGCCAGTCTTCAAAGCTTTCCTGGCATTTGGCCATTTTCACATCAATAGATACCAAGAAAGACTGACTCTGTCCTAGGAATATCCAAACAAGTGAGCCCACTGGGACTGGGACTAGGACTGGCTCTGGGTGCCTGGATACCTGGATCACAAGTTCAGAGAGTTCCATCACCAAGGAATAGAGATGAGGTCACTTCCTTCAGGAACTGAATGAGGTCACTGCCTTTGCAACGACTTTTTCCTAACAGTTGCTTTCAAGGGTCCCATGAGATAGATGCTGTCCCTATTTCCCGTGACACTCTCACCAGTTAGAATAGTATATCACCCATAGGCACCCGTGAACAGCTCTCCACACAGGCCTGGATTGGTCCATCTTCTGTACATTAGGAACAGAGACACTGAGTCAGAAACAACCCCTCTCCAGACAGGGTTGTTTTCCATGGAAGATGACTTTTGCTCTCTCAGGTCCTTAATAGCTGCCTACATCTTCTCTAGGGATTATTTCTGCATGGACCTTTGAGGTTTTCAGCAGGTGATATATCCCCTACATTCCTATATTGTAAGACCAAGACTTTCCCTGCTCTTTTATAAAGTTAGAATGAGGAAATAGTATATGGTTTGGGTTAATTACTTGTTCGATTTGGGTTAGGAATCATTTTGCTGGATGAATAATGGTATTGGAAATCTGCAATATTCATAAAAATATAGAGGTGAAATATATGTATGAAAACAGAAATCTAAGTAATATTTGAAGCCCAGAAAGGGATTGGGCCCTTGATTGGGAGACTTAGCTTTGAATTATGTCCTGCACAGATGTCTCAGATAAATCAATACACAATGGCATCGGACCTTGTACCTTGAATGATTGAATGTCGAAGAGAACATCCATTCAAAAAAGGATAGTCAGTAGGATTTGGGAGATAGTCGGTAGATTCAGAAAAAAGAGTGAGTATAGGATTTGGACCAAAAGTTATTTAGCAATTGGGTTTCAGGTAGAGAGTGAATGTAAATGTCAGCACAAATGAACAGTCAAAATGATGAACTGGGAAATTATGAAGGAAAGCCTATATCAATAGAGACATTAGGATATCAGGCAAAGTTTAAAGTGAGTGATAGGATTAGACATTTTCAACAGGGTTGAGTTTGAATATATAATCTTAGAAAGAAACAAGTATGTAGTCAACAATTGGATTGACATTTGAGAGAATTAGGCAACCTGGACATGGATGTTTTTAGAAATCCATGCTCACTTTAAATTTAGACTTTGGTACAATCATAAGTGTGACCTTTGCTTTATTTTCCAGAATATTACTGTGATAAAATGTATATGTAGATCAGGTGACATGAGTATTTCTTCCACCATTTCTGGGAACAATATTTTGAAGACGTATAAATGAGTATTGGGGGTAGAATGTGGTGTAGTATCTGTCTAAGAATATAGAGATAATGCAAGAATAGACCATACTGTGAATAAATAATATAATTGGTCCGCTTTAAATAATGGACTGAGTTGATATCTGAAAATATACAGAAAATCTTATATTGATATTAAATCATTCATTCCAACCAGTTATACTTCTAATGGTAATATTAGGGTGATATTTCATCATGAAGAGTGTGTGAGTTTTGCTTCAAAAGTGATTATGGAAATCGAATATAATGTGTTTAGAAAGAAGTCTCATGAAAAGTCTTGTCAAAAAACATGGAGGAATACATGTGTTCTGAAGAATGAAGTTATTGAAAGTGAAACAAATGCCTATAAATTTGCTAACTTGTGTATGAAATATATATCTTATGATGTGCATAAACTGAAGAAATAGTAATGTACAAGTGTTGACTAAAAATGAACATCAAAATACACATCACGTTCCATAAATATCTACTTGCATTGGTGTTAAACTGGGTCAGTTACTGTAGAAATATTAGGATTCGTATGCACCATTCACAGAAGTTAGTTTTTAGTTCTAGGAAACAAATATGTATTTTAGGTGGATGAATATTTCTGAGAATAATCTCTTGAATATTTGATTGTAAATCCACATACATGAATATGAATGAATTTAGGGAGTGTACATTAAGACCCATATATTTAATATTATGAAAAACTTGGAGAGTGTACACACACACACACACACACACACACACACACAGACATTAAAAAGTAGCAATATATATGGAAATCGAAATTCATCATGAAATGTATATCATCCACTGATCCAAAAATATTCATTATACTGAACATGATTTTATTTATCATGTTGTTCATCTATGAAGCTCACCCATAGGTTGAATTTTCAGTTCCAACTGTGTTTAGGTGGAGTGATCTCTTCTCCCAATTTGTATCTGCAAAGTCAGCCACCTCACAAGAATGTACATGTGATAACAGGAACGATTCAATATGTGCATATGAAATTACATGTGCTGAATTGGCTACAGAGAAATGCAGAAAGGAATTCATCTATTTGTTAACTTTAAAAACACATGGAGAACTATTTCAACAAAATATTGACTAGATTTATAAGTCCTACCCTGTATAATGCAAAAGGCAAGTCCAGCAATACACTATGCCTCGTCTAAACTGCTTTTATTTCTATTCGGTTTGGGTTATTTTTCTCCATCATATTAGAATTAGTAGTCAGAGTCTAGTAGGGTATGGGTTAGTGTCAGCCATTCAGCATTTTGAATGGAAAATAGGAAAATGAATCCAATGTGTATGTAAATATGTGCTTCACAAAAATCTTCGCACTCTAATCCAGAACAATGCCTTGACTTTATCTTCACCCCAAGTAAAACACAATTAGAGTGGAAGAGTTAGAAAATCTGTGAATACATATCTGGAATGTAATATGCTCAAGAGTTCACAACCTTGAAGGTGGCAGAGGAGTTTCCAAAAGTAAGGGACAGGTAAATACTCCACAAAAATGGAGCTCTGCTGGACTAAAGACTTCTGGTGAAACTGCCTCTGAGTTTGGGCACTTGAAATATTTGTTGTTGTCAGGAGTTTTAGCTTTTTTTGTAGAGAGACCATCAAAGCTAGGTATGTATCTAAGTGACCTGGAGGACATGGTTTCTTATTTTCTAATGAACATGAGGCAGCAGTGCTGAATTCTCTCTTTGTAGGTAAACTGTGGCCATTGGGGGGAAAATCTTTCCGTGTGGACTGTAAAGCCATCCGGCAATCCTCCACTTGTCGATGTGTTTCTTGCTGCTGCAATGTGAGTTTGGTATTTGCTTCACAAAATACAAGGAGTTCAACTGGGACACAGTGCTAAAGGGAGTTCTGTCACGTGTGGTGTGTCAGGGTCTGCAGGATAATGCACCAACCAGGCTTCAATCCCATCCTTGACCATAGCAATCTGATTCTGAACATTGCCCTGAAAACTCTCCATATAACAAGATGCCTTTACATAGAAGGGTCTGCTGGGTGCACCATGTCAGTCACAAGCCATTTGGAAGCCAATGGCAGATCCACATGGCCCCACCACAGATATTTTATCACACACCTGCACACGACTTTTCTAGGCCCACTTCACATCAGGCTCCAGCTTACTGGCATCTCTGTTCTACACCATTTTCATGGTCATGGGAATTTCAAAAATTTCATGGTATTTATCTAGCCATTTTTCAAGAATGATGTTGGAGGCACTGTGTGTTTAACTTCATTCAGGAACAATTAAATGGTGAGGAAGCTCATTTCAATGAAATCTCTGGAGAAATCTCACAGGCAAGGCTTCCAAAGAGTGGCCAAAATTTCACAGGAAGCCAGGGCTATTGCTGTCTACAATGTGAGGTCCATTTGTGTTTTGACTCTCAAATATGGCTGCCATGTCTTTCAGAATAAAACCATGTGATATCCTGGCTGAGATTCCCAGTGCTCTGTGGAAAGCAAACCTGGGCCTAGATCTCGGTTTCCAAGGGCGACTCTCATGCGTGACCAACTGAAATCCCAACATATTTCATGATAACACTTCTCTAAGTCAGTTCCAGAACTCAGTCTTTAAGGGGAATCACACCAGAGTTCAGCCCAGGTGTACCCAGTCATATCTTCCAACTACCACACAAATGACCACAATTAAAACCAAAACACTCCCACATGGTCCTCATCTTCTTCCATATATACAGTCTCATACTAAGTTCTGTCTGGAGGTTTACATGAGTGGCGAAGTCCAAGACAGTGTCCAAAATAAGCTCTCTTGCCCCTCATTGCCTAAAGACATGGTGGCCTGGACACCCTTCCTGTGAACCAGGTGTGATCAAATAGGCCTGCCCTTAATACACCTCTGCTTCTCCAATTTGAGGCCTACTGACTGTCAGGTATAGATATTTTTATGTGAATTGGAGTCATGAGAAAACCAAAGAACCTATGTGCTAGACTCTCTAGGGCTTTGAAGAACTCATTTGACACAAAGGATGCGTATTCTCACTTGATGGAGGTCAGTAGCCTTACAGAGGAAGGCAAGAGACTTCATCCACAGGGACTGCTCATTTGGCCATTTTGGGTATGGATTCACACACGGAATGATCCATCAGGTGATGAGAATCTAAGCCACAGCCTCACACAGGTCCAAGAGGCTGATTCAGACACATTATCAGGATCAATCACCTGTTTTTTTCCTCTGTCTAACTAGCTAGAGAGACCTTCTCTTTTAATTGAATTTTTATCTCTGTCTGACTAGCTTGAGAGACCTTCTCTTTTACTTGAATATTTCTACTATAACTATAATACAACCCAAGAAGATATCGCCAAACAAAACTGAACCAGAATGAAACAAAAGTGGAACAACAGAAAATCATTATAATAGCTTTTCTATCCTCCTGAAATGTCCATCTCTTTTTTCTCTCAATCAGTTCCTCAGATGTGAGTGGTTTTTCTTCCATCTTACCCATCTCCAGGGACAGGCAACTTAAAACAAAAGTGAAGCAAAACAAAAGAGGAATTTTAAAATGGCTTCCCATCCTCTCGCCCTGCCTTCAGAGGTGAGCAGTTTACCTTATCACTTACCCTCACTCATTCCCCTTGCGGCCTTCCAAATGCCACAGTCTGGCTGGGCAAAATTCAGGAGCCACTTGACAAAAGAAACGAACTTTATTTTAAGAACCACACATGCCAAACAAAACAGCTCCTGAGGAAAACCTTCAGAACCCAACTGCCATCACCGGCTTCCCACAAGCCAGCAGTGACCTACCTCACTTACTTGGTGATGGAACTCTCTGAACTGGAAGCCCGGGACACAGAGCCAGTCCCAGTCTCAGTCCCAGTGGGCTCATTGTTTGGATTTACTAAGGACAGTGTCAGTCTTTCTTGGTACATACTGATGTGAGGATGGCCAAATGCCAGGAGAGCTCTGAAGTGGAGCCTTTCCTGAGAAAGCAGGAAATAGCTGGCTCCTGAAAACTTCACAGAGTTGGCCAAGGAGACCAGATCTGAGACAGTACCGGCCATTTCGTGGGAAAATATTATGGCGCACCAGTCAGAGGAAACTCTGGATATTCAAAGACCTACTTTGGGGAAGGAGGTGACTTGTGGGTATGGGTGTGAGTTTGTGGTTTTGTATCATGTTCTGACAATAGGTAGGAAAAGCAGAATGTTTGGTTTGGGGTGAACTGTGTCTAGTAAGTCCTTTGGCAAGGCAACTGTTTCTATGTCTGTGTATCTCTCTGTGTCCATGCTTGTAGACCATAGAAGGTGAATTAAAAATTATAGCCAGTTCTCCAAAGGGTATATCTGTAATTTCACCAAGAGACAGAATAGCACAGTTACTAATAATACCAAGCCTACATGATAAATTTTTCAGTCATGCTGTAGAAAGAGGTTCCAAGGGATTAGGCTCCACACGTGTAGATTGGGCTATGTTTCTTTAAATTTAGATTCTCGCCCCATGCTAAAACTAAATATTCAAGGACATGAATTTAATGGGCTATTGGATACAGATGCAGAACTTAGCATCATCTCTCATCAAGAACTTAGCATCATCTCTCGTCAAAACATTGGCCATTACAACAATACACTCAAATGCTTCAAGGCCTAGGATTGGTGACTAATCCCCATAGAAGAGCAATGGTATTAGATTGGAAGGATCCTGAAGGATGTGAAGGAACTAAACAGCCATATGTATGGATCATCTTCCCATAAATTTATGGGGATGAGATGTCCTAGATCGATTAGGTTTGACATTAACAAATAACATCAATCAAAATGTACCCACAATTATGGTTAGACAAGGTTTTAGGAAAGGAAAAAGATTAGAAAAACAAGAACAAGGTATAGCAGCCCCAATACAAATAGATCAAAGAACAGACAGACATGGGTTGGATTTTAAGAAAGGGCCACTAAGGCAATAAAAACTACTTGGAAATCAGAAATACCAGTATGGGTTCCTCAGTGGCCCCTGACTAAAGAAAAGGTACAAGCAACCCATGACCTGGTAAAACAACAATTAGCGGAAGGACATATACAACCGTCTGTATCTCCCCATAATACTCCCATTTTTGTCATCAAAAAGAAATCTGGTAAATGGAGATTATTGCAAGATTTAAGAGCCATTAATAATGAGACGGTTATTATGCGACCTGCTCATTTGGGAATTCCTCAATGTTCTGCTTTGCCAAAAACCTGGTATGTTTTAATTATAGATATTAATGATTGTTTTTATTCAATTGCAATTCATCCTGAGGATAGTCCATGGTTTGCATTTACTATCCCTGCACTGAATCATGAAGGTCCTGATCAGAGATCCAAATGGAAAGTACTCCCTCAAGGGATGGCTAACAGTCCAACTATGTGTCAAATTTATGTTAACAAATTAATCCAACCACTTAGAAATCAAAATCCTGAACTACAAATATTTCACTATATGGATGGTGTATTATTAGCACAGAAAGCTAAAAACGCATTGCTAGAATGTTATGCCACACTTACAAACTTATTAAAAAATTATAAACTAGAGATAGCAATAGATAAAGTACAATTAAATTTTTCAATTAATTATTTAGAAGTTCTTTTATCCTCAATCATGGTCCATCCACCAAAAATTCAAATACGAATAGATCAACTCAAATCACTTAATGACTTTCAAAAGTTATTAGGAGACATAAATTGGATAAGGCCTTATCTAGGTATACCAACAGGAGAGTTTGAACCTTTATTTGATATCCTAAAAGGTCTATCAGATCCAAATGCACCCCGAATGTTAACACCTGAAGCAAGAAAGGCATTAAAAATCATTGAAAAATGTATGGAAAATATTCATTTGGATAGAATTGATTTAAGAATGCCTTTATTATTTATTGTACTACCACCAAAAAAATATTCCTACAGAAGTATTTTTGGCAAGAAGGTCCATTATTATGAATACATTTATCTTGTTCTCCTAACACTATTCTTACTAGGTATACTGAGGCTTTAGGACAATTAATACTCAAAGGAATAAAAGCAGCAAAGGGACTGATTGGAATGTCTTCCAATAAAATTATTACTCCAAATACTATGAATCAAATTGATGAGTTAGATAATTAGTTAAATACTTGGGCAATAATCATGTGCAAATCTAATGTTTCATTTGATAACCACCTACCATCTAATCCTTTATTGTCTTTTTGGTCATCACATTATGTAATTTTTCCAAAAATGAGAAGAAAAACATTTATTATAAATGCTACAAATATATTCACTGATGGGTCAAATAATGGTACAGCAGTAATAGTTACACCTGATCAAACTTTTACATTTTTAGTACGAAAACAATTAGCTCAAAATGTAGAGCTTAATGCAGTATTACAAGCTTTTGTGATGCTTAAAGCATCTGTAATTAATTTATTTCCCGATAATCAGTATATAGTTATTGCTATAGTATCACTTGAAGATGGTGGAAGGATTTCCCCTTCCTCTACTCTTTTCTCTTTGCTTTCCACTATACAAAGTCTAATCTGGGACAGGAAAGATCCATTCTTTATAGGACATTTCAGGACACATACAGGAATGCCTGGAGCCCTTAGTTTGGGCAATTATTTAGTAGATAAAACAACACATGACATACATACATATTTTCTCTACACTAGAAGAAGCTATAAATTTTTATAAAAAGTTCCATGTCAATGCTAATACTTTACAAAAGCATTTCAAAATAACTAAGGAACAAGCTAGACAAATAATAAAACAATGTCAAAATTGTGTGACCTTTTTACCACAAGTTAATCTTGGAGTCAATCCTAGAGGATTGATACCTAACCATATTTGGCAGATGAACGTCACAAACTTGCCAGAATTTGGAAAATTAAAATATTTGCATGTTACAGTTGATACTTCTTCTGGATTTTTGATGGTCTCCCTTCTTGCTGGAGAAAAAAACTAAAGATGTTATAGCTCATTGCTTACAAAATTTTGCCACTGTGGGCGTTCCAAAAGAGTTAAAAACAGATAATGCCCCTGGTTATATTTCTACCTCTTTTAAACAATTTTGCTCATCATTTGGCATTACTCATATAACAGGAATCCCATACAATCCACAGGGACAAGGCATAGTTGAAAGATCACATCAAACTATTAAAACATACATATTAAAGCAAAAAGAAGGAATTGGGAAGGGGTATATATTCCCCAAAGATAAACTTAAAATAACCCTTTTACTCTAAACCTTTTAAATTTGGGTTCATCAGGGCTTAGTGAGCAGAAAGGCATATATGTCCAAATAATGTACATAAGCCCAAGGTACTTTGGAAGAATATTCTAACAGAACAATGGAAAGGTCCTGACCCAGTAATTGTCTGGAGTCCGGGGTCTGTTTTTGTGTTTCTACAGGGAGAAGAGTAGCCAATTTGGATTCCAGAGAGATTAACTAAAGAGATTTCTACAGACCAAAAATAAGATGATTTGGCTCAAATCAATAAGAGCTGATATCCAGAACTCCAGTTTGGCTGTTCTTACATCTGTGACAGAACCAGAATGTTTTTTTTCAACATCTATTTTATTATTGCCCTTTCTCATATCATGAAGTTTTATTTATTTTTTTTTTTTAGCTCATACAGACCTAGGTTAATGTTTTCCTGATCAGTTCTATTTTTGGACAATAGAGTTTTTAGACATTGCAATGGAGATTTCACCTGTAAAAAGTCATAAGGCCTTTAATATTATGTCATGTGTTGTATGTATTATATTATGTGTGCACACTTGTGTTTTGTGTTATATGTTTGATTTCAGCATCTTTTCTGTGTTGACTATATTCTTTTCAAGTTGATATACTTTGTCTTCATTATCTGATGTTCTGACTTCTACTTGATCTAGTCTGTTTGTAATATTCTCATTAGCACTTTTAATCTGATTTACGGTTTCTTGCATTTCTATGATTACAACTTGATTATTTTTAACACCTCTATCTCCTGATAAAGCTCATTCTTTGTGGATTTAATTTGTGTGGTTAGTTCCTCTTCAAAATATACTTTCAATGCTTGGATTTGCTGTCTCATGTCTTCTCTAATATTCCGTTCCATCTGAATTAGGAATGCCTTGATTTCTTTCCCTGTCCATATTTCTGATTCTTCTAGGTCCTCCTGTATATTTAGATTGTACTGCATTGTTTGTAACCCTTTTTTCCCTTGTTTTTTCATATTGTTCACGTTGCTTTCCAGCTCTGTTTGACTGCTTTGTAACTGCTTTCTCCTATACATTTGTTTTGGCTTTGTATATCTCTGTTGTCTCTCTTTTGTGGTGGGAGATTATGCCTAGAAATTTTGGGCTTTGTTTTACTTTAAAGCTGATTCATTCAATTCATATAAGGCTTCTAGGTTCTGTATGCATATAATGATTTGCTGTTTGTTCTTAGGACTATATGTTTAGGTTGGGTGCTCTGGTGGTACAATGGTTAGTATGACTTGGCTACTTTAGAAGATTGCTCCACTGAAGGTGGATACTACCAGGCAATTGGATCAGGGTGTTGGTAGTAGCTAGGTATTTAGGAGTCTTATAGACAGCCTCGAGACATTCACCTATTTGCATTTAGACAATTACACACAATGGAAGATGTAATGCTTGGGATGAGAGTTGGGCGGTAGGAGAATGAAGGTGCTCTTAAAAAGAAAAAATGATAGAGGGAGAGATAGATTAGAGGGGAATGAAAAGAACAATAAAACTTGAAATGGGATAGAAAGAGAGAAGGAAAAGGGGGGAAAGGAACAGGGAGAGAAGAAGGAGAGAAAAAAATATCAACAACAGCAACAACAACAACAACAAAAAAATTAAAGTCTTAGAGATCCACCTTCTTCTCTTCCAGTAGGCAGAGCTGTGCCTTCCAAGCGGAGTGTCTGCTCTCTACCTGCCGAGAGCTATCCCTGTACGGCGTCTTCTGGGGGTTTCTCAGACTTGTCAGTCCAGAGCCATTTCACTTCTCCAGCTCTTAACCCCCTTCCTCCTGTCAGCCTGCCAGCCAGGTCCTGTTTCCCAGAAGTGATTCTCCAGAGATCTAGTTACACTTGCAGCCCCACCGAGTGTCCCTTTTAACCCCCAGTGCTGTGGTAAACTGGCGGCTAAGACCTTAGGGGTCACCGCTGGTGATATGGGGGCCTTGGGGTCTGGGCTCCCCTCTGCTTCCCTACGGACATGACCCCTGAGAAGTCAATGAAGTTTCCTGGCTGCTTGTATCAGTATGGGGAGTCACGCACCTGCTAAAGTGGATTCTGCTGGGAAGGAATTTCGCCAGCCGAACTCCGATGACGTCAACTCTCTGCTATGGCGGGCCCCAGGCTTCTTGCCGGATTGACCGAGGGGAGGGGTGGGACTGGCCCGGCCCGGTTCGCCTCAGCTCCTGGCGCGTGGAGGCTTGGCTAAAGACTTCTTCCTGCCAAGCTGTGTCTCAGCGTCTAGCAGGACCCAGTCACTTTGGCTGCGGGCGGGTGGATGGATCTGCAGCTGTGCCCGCGGTGTGCGGACTGTGGCTGGTGAATCTCGAACTCCGCATCTAGTGGCAGGGTCCCGCTCGTCCGGGTCACACAGACGCTTCAAAAAAATTCTAGTAGCTCCCGGGCGGTCTCCCTTCAGTGGAATTTTGCTAGGAGAATCTCTGTTGGTAGAATCCAAGAGTTATCCTTGCGACTTTATGACCCCATCACTGTGAGTGCATTAAAAGCGCAGCCTCTCTGCCCGCTGCCATGTTGGATCCACCTTTTCTTTGCATTATATTTAATAATTCTCTTCGAGACACTGTAAATTGTTAAGAAAATTGTTTTCTTTTAGTGCCTTTTGGAATGTTACATAATTCTTTCTTTAGGCATTGTTGGCAGAATTTCTAACTTCATCCCAGTGCATGTGAAGACAAAGATAAAACCAATCTACAGCTTCTGCAATAGCCATCACTGAACTGCTTGCAGAACTTGCCTGGACTATGTATCACTTGTATGCATTGTGAACTCACCTGCATGCATTGTGAACTATCTGTTGGTGCAGCGACTTGTGGTAGTATTGGGGTATTTCTCTGATGATGTCATCGGTGGTACAATTTTTTCAAAAAGAGCCATCAATTGCCTTGGTGTATCTTCCTCCCTTCTGCTTGTCATGGTCGTTCAGCTAAAATTTGGGTGCCAACAGAGATGAGGCAAAGAACCTCACCCGCCCCTGGTACAAAGACCTCTCCACAGGTGTGGATGTATACTGGACCTGTAGTCAGTGATGGGTAAGATCCAATTACAATGGTACCAATCTAAGACAGGAGGCTGACACCTTGAGGTCAGCTCATTCGATAATGGGTAAGGACCATATGTACTATTGGACAACCTAAGGCAGGCACGGTCCCTAAGCCACATGCTTGTTGTTTAAACAGAGAGGGTTAGATGTTGAGAGCCACAGCCCAAGGGGCCAAAGCAAACTTTCAGACTGCCAGCTGATGGTTGGCTCACAGCGGCCCCAGCAACATCTAGCTGATTGGCTCCTCTGCGGTGATGCCCATTGGGCTGTTTCCCCACCCTTTCAAATTATGGAGCTGCTTCTTGGGGGACTATTTTGGCTCTGCTCAAACAACCCAGCCAATCGACCTCAAGAGCAGGAGGAGTGAGGAGGTTGAGAGCTTGTGGGAAGCCGGTGGTGGCAGTTGTGCTCTGAGTGTTTTTCCCGAGGAGCTATTTTTTGGCGTGTGTGGTTCTAAAAATAAAGTTAGCTTTTGACAAGTGGCTCCTGAATTGTGCCCAGCCAGACTGTGGCAATCCTAAATTGATGGAGCAAAATAACCAAAACAGAATAGAAATACAAGCAGTTCAGAGGAGGCATGGTGTATAGCTGGACTTACCTTTTGTATGATAAAGGGTAGGTGTTATAAATCAAGTCAATATTAAATTGAAGTAGTTCTCCGTGTGTTTTAAAGATAACAAATACGTGAATTCCTGTCTCCCTTTATCTGTATCCTATTCAGCACATGTATTTTTGTATGCACATATAGAATCCTACCTGGTAACACATGTACACTTTTGTGACGTGGCAGACTTGGCAGATACAAATTGTCAAAAGAGATCACTCCTCCTGAACGTTGTTGGAACTGAAAATTAAAACTATGGGTGAGCTTCCTAGTTGAACAAGATAATACATAAATCCATGTTCAGTAAAATGAATATTTTTGGATCTGTGAATGATATATATTTCATGATAAATTTCGATTCGCATATATATTGCTACCTTTTAATGTCTGTGCGTGTGCGTGTGTGTGTGTGTGTGTGTGTGTGTGTGTGTGTATATACACACACACTCTCCAGATTTTTCAGAATATAAAATATATGTGTCTTATTATACAATCCCTAAATGCATTCATATTCATGTATGTGGATTTATAATCAAATGTTCACAAAATTATTCTCAGAAATATTCATCCACCTCAAATACATATTGTTTCCTAGTACTGAAATCTAAATTCAGTGAATGGTGCATAGAAGTCCTAATTTTTCTACAGTAACTGACCCACTTTAACATCAATGCAAGTAGATTACTATGGTACATGATGTGTATTATGACGTTCATTTTTATTCAACAATGTTACATGACAATTTCTTCAGTTTATGCACATCATAGGATAAATATTTCATTCACAAGTTTGCAAATTTATAGGCATTTGTTTCACTTTCTATCACTTCCTGCTTCAGTACACATGTATTCCTCCATGTTTTTTGACTGGTCTTTTCATGAGAATACTTTTCATTTTAGATTTCAATAATCATGTTGAAGCAAACCTCACACACTCTTCATGACAAATCATAACCCTAATATTACCATTAGATCTATAAATGGTTGTAATGAATGTATGTATATCAATATAAGATTTCCTGTATATTTTAAGATATCAATTCAATCCATAATTTAAAGTTGGAACCAGTTATATTATTTATTCACAGTATTGTCTATTCATTCATTTTATCAATATTTGTAGACACAGTGTAGACCTATTTGTACACCCAATACTAATTTATACATCTTCAAAATATTGACCACATAATTGGTGGAAGAAATACTCATGTCACCTGATCTACATATACACTTTATCACAGTAATATTCTGGACACAAAATGCAAAGTTCACACTTATGATTGTACCAAAGCCTAAATGGAAAGTGAGCATGGATTACTAAAAACATCCAAGTCCAGATTGCCTAATGCTCTCAAATGTCAATCCTACTGTTGCTAAATATTTGTTTCTTTCTAAGATTGTATATTCAACATCTACCATGCTGAAAATGTCTAATCCTATCACTCAATTTATACTTTGCTTGATTTCTTCCTGTCTCTATTGATATCTGCTTCCCTATATATTTTCCCCAGTTAATCATCGTAACTGACTCATCACATGTGCTGACATTTACATTCATTCTCTACCAGAAACCCTATTGCTAAAGAACATTTGGAGCAAATCCTACACTCACTCTTCTTCCTAAACCTACTATCTTTCCAATCATACCAACTACCCTTTTTAAGTGGATGTTTTCTTCTACATTTGATCATCCAATTTACAAGGTCCTATGCCATTTTTTATCGATTTATCTGAGACATCTGTGCAGAAGGTATTTCAAAGCTAAGTATCCCAATCATGGACCCAATGCTCTTCTGGGCTTCAAATCTTACCTAGACTTCTGTATTCATACTTATATTTCACCTATATATTCTTGTAAATATCACAGGTTCCCATTGCCATTATTCATCATGCAGAATGATTCCTAACCCAAATCGAACCTGTTATTACCCTAACCATACACTGTTCCCTCAATCTAACTTTACAGAAAAGCAGGACAGAGTTGGTCTTACAATCAGGAGTGTAGGGGATCTTCCACCTGCTGAGAACCTCAAAGGTCAATACAGAAATAATCCATGGAGAAGATGTAGGCAGCAATGAAGGACCTGAGGGAGGAAAAGTCAACTTCCATCGTAAACAACCTGGTCAGGGTGAAGGGATGTGTCTGAATCAGCCTCTCTCTTCTTAATGTAGAGAAGATGGACCAAACCAAGCCTGTGTGGAGAGCTGTTCCCAGGTGCCTATGGTTGATATATCATTCTAACTTGTGAAAATGTCACAGGAAGTAGGTGCACCCTCCATCTCATGGGACCCTTGGAAGCAACTGTTAGGACAAAGTGTTTGCCAAGGCAGTGACTTCATTCACTTCCTGAAGGAAGTTACCTCGCATAACTTCCTTGGTAATGGAACTCTCTAAACTTGGGATTCATGAAGCCAGGAGACCACAGCCAGTTCCAGTCCCAGTTCCAGTGGTCTCACTTGTTTGGGTAAACCAAGGACAGAGTCAGTCTTTCTTGGTTCCTAGTTATGTGAGGATGGCCAAATGCCAGGAAAGCTAAGAAGAGGGGCCTTTCCTGAGAAAGCAGGTAGTGGATCACCAGTGACTTCTGACAACTTCACAGAGTTGGCCAAGGAGACCAGAACTGAGACAGCACAGTGCATTTTGTGGAAATATAGTATATCCCACCCATCATAGGACACTCCGGATAGTCACAGACCTACTTTGGGGAAGGTGGTGCCTTTTTGAGTGTGGGTGTGAGTTTGAGAATATGTAGGAAAGGCGACTTGTTTGGTTTGGAGAGGACTTTATCTAGTATGTCCTCTGACAAGGTGAGTGTTTCTATTACTGTGTATCCTACTCTGTTTGTGGTCTTGGTATTAGAAAAAGAATGCATCATGGATGTGTTCTGTCTAGTAGAAAGCTTCCCAGCATTCATACTGCCAATTTATGAATGGATTGCGGCTAGCCTTATCAATGGGCAAAACCTACTATCTTTCTAAGTTCCTGTTTTCTTCCTGAATTCTGGACACTCTCCAGAATAGGCTCAGAGTTTTGTGTCCAAGCTATGTGGCACCTCCAAGCTCTGTCACATGGCCATGTACTGGAGAGCTGAAGGGAAGGGGAGCATGTCAGAAAACTCAGATATCATTGTGACCAGGAAAGTCTCAGTGGAGAAACCCTGCTTTGGGTCATTTGCTTACCTATTTTTCTGTTGCCCTAAATGTAAGGAAAGTCTTTGGCTCAGGCCACCTTTTTGTGAAGCCTGAAGAAAACAGTATTCAAATGGAAATGAGTGGGAATCACCTGTGGCTCTTTGCTTAATTTCTTTGGAAATGGATGTGTCTGAATCAGCCTCTTGGCTCTCGGTGAAGCTGGGGCTTAGATTGTCAGCACCTGATGGATCTAAAGAAAGATCCCATGTGTGCATCCATAACCAAAATTCAAAAAGATCAGTCATTGTGGATGAAGTCTCTCACCTTCCTCTGTTAGGTTCCTGACCTCCATCAAGTGTGATTATGGACCCTTGGGTAAAATGAGTTCTTCAAAGCCCTGCAGATGTGGTAGTGTTTTCTCATGACTACAAAACACATAAAGAATCTATACCTGACAGTCAGTAGGCCTCAAATAGTAGAAGCAGAGCAGTATTAATGGCAGGCCTATTTGATCACTCCTGGTTGACAGGAAGAGTGTCCAGGCCACACTTACTTTAGGCAAATGAGGGACAAGGAAGCTTATATTGGACACTGTCTTGAGCTGCGCCACTTATGGAAACCTCTTGCCAGAAGTTATGATGGATGTCTATATGGAAGAAAATGAGGGCCATGTGGGAGTGTTTTGGTTATAATTGTGGTCATTTTTGTGGCAGTTGGAAGAGATGACTCGGTCCACCAGGGCTTCACTCTTGGGTGATTCCCCTTATAGACTGAGTTCTGGAACTGACCTCAGAGTAGTATTGCCATGAATTGAGTTGGGATTTTAGGAGGCCACGCATGAGATTCACGCTTGGAATCTGAAATCTAGTCCCAGGTTGGTTTTCCACAGAGCACTGGGAATCTCAGCCAGGATATCACATGATTTTATTATGAAAAACATGGCAGCCATAGTTGAGAGTCAAAACACACATGGACCTCACATTGTACAGTTCAATGGGCCTGGCTTCATGTGACCTTTTGGCCACTCTTTGGGAAGCCTTTCCTGTGAGTGTTGTCCAGAGAATTCATTGAAATAAACTTCCTCACCATTTAGTGGGTCCTGAATGAATTGAAACCCACAGTGCCTCCAACTTCATCCTTGAAAAATGGCTAGATGAATACCATCAAATTTTTGAAATTCCCATGACCAGGTGGCACTGGAGAAACTTTGGATGTCCTGTTGCTGATCATGAGTATACAATACAGTGCCTTGATTGACTGGGTTTCATGAAAATGTTGAAGAACAGTGATGCCAGTAAGTTGGAGCCTCCTGAGTAGTGGGCCTAGAGTAGTGGTGTGCAGGTGTGTGATAAAACATCTGTGGTGGAGTCATGTGGACCTGCCATTGGCTTCCAAATAGCTTGTGACTGATATAGTGTAGCCAGCAAACCCTTATATGTAAATGCATCTTGTTATATGGAGAGTTTTCAGGGCAATGTTCAGAATCAGGTTGCTATGGTCAAGGGGGCAAGCTATGTGAGATAGAGGCCTGGTTGGTGCATTCTCTTGCAGACCCTGACACACCACACATGACAGAACTCCCTCTAGCACTGTGTCCCAGTTGAAATCTTTGTATTTCACGAAGCAAATACCAAACTCCCAGTGCAGCAGCAAGAAACACCACGAAAATTGGAGGATGACCAAATGGTTTCAGAGTCCTCACAGGGAGACACATAGCCACCAGTGGCCACAGTTTACCTACAAAGAGAGAATTCAGCACTGCTGTCTCATGTTCATTGGAAAATAAGAAACAAGATCCTTCAGGTCACATAGATGCAGATCCAGCTTTAATTGTCTCACCACAAATGAAGATTAAGCTCCTGACAACAACATATATTTCAAGTTCCCAACCTCAGAGGCAGTTTCTCAAGAAGTCTTTAGGCCAGCAAAGCTCCATTTTTGTGGAGGGTTTACCCTGTTCGTTACTTTTGTAAACTCATCTATCTACCACCTCCAAGTTTGTGAACAACTGAGCATATTGCATTCCATATATATATATATATATATATATATATATATATATATATATATATATATATATATATATATACAGATTTTCGAACTCTTCTCCTGTAATTGTGTCTTACTTGGGGCAAAGGTAATGTCAAGGCATTGTTCTGGATAAGAGTGGGAAGATTTTTCATAGCACATAATTACATACACATTGGATACCTTTTCCAATTTTCCATTTGAAATACTGAATCCCTGACACTAACCCATAGCCTACTAGACTCTGACTACTTATCCTAATATGATGGAGAATAATAATCCAAACAGAATAGAAATACAAGGAGTTCAGAGGAGGCATGGTGTATAGTTGAATTTGCCTTTTGCATTATGTAGTGTAGGAGTTATACATCTAGTCAACTTTTGTTGAAATTGTTCTCCATGTGTTTTTAAAGTTAACAAATATGTGAATTCCTGTCTCCCTTTCTCTGTAGCCTATTTGCACATGTATTTTTATATGCACATATAGAATCCTACAAGGTACAACACATACATTCTTGTGAAGTGGTTGACTTGGCAGATACACATTGTGAGAAGAGATCACTTCTCCTAAATGCTGTTGGAAGTTAAAATTCGAACTCTCTGTGAGCTTCCTAGTTTAACAACATTATACATAAATCCATGTTCAGTAAAATGAATATTTTTGAAACTGTGGATGATATATATTTCATGGTGAATTTCAATTGGCATATATATTGCTACTTTTTAATGTCTGTGTGCATGTGTGTGTGTATATATATATATATATATATATATATATATATATATATATATATACAAACTTTCCAGATTTATCAAAATATGAAATACATGTGTCTTATTATACATTTCCTAAATTCATTCATATTCATATATGTGAATTTATAATCAACTTTTCACAAGATTATCGTCAGAAGTATTCATCCACCTGAAATACGTATTTGTTTCCTAGTACTGAAAACTATCTTCAGTAAATGGTGCCTACAAATCCTAAAATTAATACAGTAACTGACCCAGGTAAACATCAATGCAAATTGATTCCTATGGGACATGATGTGTATTTTGACGTTCATTTTTATTCAAAACTGGTACATTACTATTTCTTCAGTTTATGCACATAATAGGATATATATTTCATCCACAAGTTCGCGAATTTAGAGGCATTTGTTTCACTTTCAATCACTTCCTGCTTCAGAACACATGTATTTTTTCATGGTTTTTGACTGGTCTTTTCCTGAGACTTCTTTCCAAACACATTATTTTTGATTTCCATAATCACTTTTGAAGCAAAACTATCACACTTTTCATGATAAACCATAACCTTAATTTTACCATTAGATGTATAACTAGTTGGAATGAATGTATGTATATCAATATAAGATTTCTTATATATTTTAAGATACGAATCCAATGCATTATATAAAGTGGAACCAGTTATATTATTTATTAACAGTATGGTCTATTCATGCATTAGCTCTATATTCATAGACACAAGGTACACGTCTTTGTACCCCCAATACTAACTTATTAATCTTCAAAATATTGCTCCCAGAAATGATGGAAAAATTACTCATATCACCTGATCTACATATACATTTTATCACAGTAATATTCTGGACACAAAATGCAAGGTTCACACTTATTATTGTACCAAAGCCTAAATTGAAAATGAACATGGATTACTAAACACAGCCATGTCCAGGTTGCCTAATGCTCTCAAATATCAATCCAATTAGTGACTACATATTGGTTTCTCCTAAGATCAAATTCAAATTCAACCCTATTGAAAATGTCTAATCCTATCACCCACTTTATACTTTGCCTTATTTCGTAATATCTCTATTGATATCTGTTTTCCTACATATTTTCTCCGGTTCACTATTTTGACTGACTCTTCACATGGGCTAACATTTACATTCACACTCTAAACAAAACCCTATTGATAAAGAATATTTTTTTTCCAAAACCTATACTCACTCTTCTTCCTAAACCTAACAACTATCTTCCTAATCCTACCGACTATCCCTTTTTGACTGAATGTTCTTTTCTACACCCAATCATCAAAGTAAACATTGGGCGAGCTTCGGAGGAAGAGACCACCAAAAGACTATCTCATGCAACAGCAAAGGGTTTATAGGGGGTCAGCATGCAGGGGGTCCGAGCTCACTTGAATAGAGCAGAGAGCCCTGAGAAGAGCTTAAGCAGAGCTTATATACTTTCTTTGGGGAGGGCAGGGAGCGAAGTTTATTGATGGGTGAGGGAGAGTGGGCGGTTTGCATTCAACCGGGTGAGGGAGTACATTCTGCAGTTTGGCATTTGGGGACAGGACATTCTGGGAACAAGATTAGCAAACAGTTCTCAAGATTTCAACAGTGTTTTGTTAAGCATACAGAAAAAAAAAGTGACAAGTACATATTTTATTAATCTTTCATTCCCCACTTCTTCTTCTAGCTACTTTTAATCATAAAAGTGATCATTGGGGGGTGTCACATTCTATGTCTGCTAGTGGGGTATTACCATAAGTTTAACTTGTCCAATTTGAGCTTAGAGAAAAGAAATTACACGGTTGAGCAAACAGGGTTTTATAGTTAGCAATAATATGGAGATTATTATCAGACAGGCCAGGGTTGATAAAAAAGTAGTCAAACAGGGGGACTAGGTGAACCAAGACTCAAACCACTTTTTTTGGTCCTCTCACTCTCTCATTGACGCTCTTCAAGGTGTCTTTTTAATTTAATCATTTCTTTTTTACAACTACATTATGCTCGGAATAAACACAAAATTCTTCCCAGGAAGTGACAAATACCTATTTTATTAACCATTCACTTCCGACTATCCCTTTTTGACTGGATGTTCTCTTCGACATTCAATCATCGAAGGTACAAGGTCCTATGCCATTGTATATTGATTAATCTGACACATCTGTGAACAACCTAATTCAAAGCTAAGTATTCCAATCAAGGGCCCAATGCTCTTTTGGGCTTCAAATCTTACCTAGATTTCTGTTTTCATACATATATTTCACCTATATATTCTCATACATATCGCAGGTTCCCAATACCATTATTCATCCAGCAGAATGATTCCTAACCCAAATCACACATGTTATTAACCCTAACCATACACTGTTCCCTCAATCTAACATTACAGAACAGCAGGGACAGAGTTGGTCTTACAATACAGGAATGTAGTGGATCTTCCACCTGCTGAAAACCTCAAAGGTCCATGCAGAAATGATCCCTGGAGAACATGTAGGCAACTATGAAGGACGTGAGAGAGCAAAAGTCATATTCCATGGAAAACAACCTGGTAAGGATGAAGGGTTGTGTCTCATTCACCCTCTCTCCTTAATGTAGAAAAGATGGACCAACTAAGGCCTTTGTGGAGAGCTGTTCCTAGGTTCCTATGGTTGAGATACCTATCTAACTTGTGAAAGTGTCAGAGGAAGTATGGAAGCAACTGTTCGGAAAAAGTTGTTGCTAAGGCAGTCACCTCATTCAGTTCCTGAAGGAAGTGACCTCACCTCACTTCCTTGGTGATGGAACTCTGTGAATTTGGGATCCAGGAAGTCAGGCATCCAGAACCAGTCCAATTCCCAGTACAGTGGGATCACTTGTGTAAATTTACCAAGGACAGAGTCAGTCTTTCTTGGTACCTACTGATGTGAGGATGGCCAAATGCCAGGAAAGTTTGAAGACTGGCCTTTCCAGAGAAAGCAAGAAGTGGCTCACCGCGGGCTCCTGATATTTCACAGAGTTGGCCAAGGAGACCAGATCTGAGAAAGGACAGGCCATTTCTGGGGAACATAGTATAGCCCACCATTCAGAGGACACTCTGGATAGTCACAGACTTACTTTGGGGAAGGAGGTGCCTTTTTCAGTGTGGGTGTGAGTTTGTGGTTTTGTCTTATATTCTGAGAATAGGTAGGGAAGGCGGCTTGCTTGGTTTGGAGTGGAATGTTTCTAGAAAGTCTTTTGACAAGGCGAGTGTTTCTATGTCTGTGTATCCCACTGTGTCCGTGGTTGTAGACATTAGAAAAGAGAATGAATCAATGGATGTGTCCTGTCTAGTAGAAAGCTTCCCAGCATTCATCCTACCCATTATAGGAATGGATTGCAGGTTGCCTTATTGATGGACAACATGTACTGTCTTCCTAAGTTCCTGTTTTCTTCCTGAATTCTGGCCACTCTCCAGAATAGGCTCATGGTTTTGTGTCCAAAATATGTACCACCTCCAAACTCTGTGACATGGCCATGTAACCCATAGCTGAAGGGAATGGCAAGCATCTCAGAAAACTCAGATATCAGTGTGACCAGGAAAGTCTCAGTGGAGAAACCCTGCTTTGGCCCTTTTGCTTACCTATTGTTCTGTTGCCCTGAATGTCAGGAAGGTCTTTGCCTCAGGCCACCCTTTGTGAAGCCTGAAGAAAACAGTTTTAAAATGGAAATGAATGGGCATCACCTGTGGCTCTTTGCTTAATTACTTTGGAAAGGAATGTCTCTGAATCAGCCTCTTGGCCCTGTGTGAGGCTGTGGCTTAGATTATCAGCATCGGATGGATCTAAAGAAAGATCCAATGTGTGCATCCAAAACCAAAATGGCAGAAAATCAGTCATTGTGGATGAAGTCTCTTGCCTTCCTCTGTTTGGTTCTTGACCTCCATCAAGGGAGTATTGGGATTTTTTGGGTCAAATGAGTTCTTCCAATCCCTGCAAAGGTGCTTGGGTTTAATAATGACTCCAAATCACATAAGGAATCTATACCTGACAGTCAGTAGGCCTCAAATTGCATAAACAGAGCAGTATTAATGGCAGAACTATGTGATCAATCCTGGTTCACAGGAAGGGTGTCCAGGCCACCCTGAATTTAGGCAAATGAGTGGAAGGGAGCTTATTATGGACACTCTATTGGGCTGTGCCATTTAAGGAAACCTCCAGCCAGAGGTTATGATGAGTGACTATATGGAAGTAGATGAGGGCCATGTGGGATTGTTTTGATTTTAATTGTGGTAACTTGTGTGGCTTTTGGATGAGATGACTGTGTTCACCTGGGCTTTAACACTGGCGTGATTCTCCTAAGAGACTGAGTTCTGTAACTGACTTCAGAGTAGTAATTGCTTTGGAAATGGATATGTTTTAATCAGCCTCTTGGCCCTGTTTGAGGCTATGGCTTAGATTATCAGCACCAGATGGATCTAAAGAAAGATCCCATGTGTGCATCCAAAACCAATATAGCCAAAATAGCAGTAATTGTCGATGAACTCTCTCGCCTTCCTCTGTAAGGTTCTGAAAGAATAAAAGAAATTGAAATTGAAATGTAAAGAACCAGGTTTTGTAAAGTTTCCAAGCTGCACTCAGCACCTGAAATTCCTGTGGCAGTTAAGACAATTCCCGGATTTGCACATTAGATGTGTGTTGAAATCTTCCCTGAGGACCTAGTTACTTAACAGCCCCTCCCCAGAAACCATGCAGCTCACCACGTATACATCACAGTGCATCCACCAATCAATTTAAATGTATACCCCTTCTTAGGGCTGACCAATCACTCCCTGCCCAACCTGTTCCCGCCAATGAATGTGCTAATCATGTTTTAGAGTTGTTATTTGATTTTCCCGTGGAATATGATGATTTGCTAAAGGAGGCTATGATGTGTGTAAAGTCCCTACCCTCTCTAAAGAATGTATATAAACTCCGCTCGATTGGTTCTTAGGGCTCTTTGTTCTTTGCTCCTCTGAAGTGAGCCCTGAGCTCCAGCACGCTATACCCCCAATAAACCCTTTGGTGTTGCATGAGAAAGCCTGTTGGTGGTCTTTTCCTCCGATGTTCGCCCCACCTTTTCATCTGGAGGCCCCAGGTGAGATATCCAGCGCAGCGGACGAAAGACCCCAAGGGACTCCTCTCAGGGTAAGAAAGGCGCCTCTTTCTGGTTTCGGGTTTCAGGTGAGGGCTTGGCAAAGTGGCTGTCGGTGAAGAGCATTAGCTCTCTCTGACCGTGGCTGGCAGACGTGTCACAGAGCTACTGGCCACGTCCCTAGGGGACACTCCAGAGGATGAGGGAAATCAAGGAATATTAGTTTCCTCAACTCGGTTATATTTTGCTTCAGGATTCGGTTTGCCAGCCCATCAGGTTTTGCTGGCTACACAGTTTTGTTCATTGTCCCGAACTCATGTTGAGTTTACTGTCTGTCTTTATTGTCTAACCCATCAGGTTTTGCCAGTTACTGAGTTCTAATATTTGTCTTGGACCCATGTTAAACGTTTACTGTTTGTCTTTGTCTGTGTTGCGTTTGTGTCTTCACTGTCTCTTTTTGAGTAACTCCCATTATGGGACAAAGCACTTTCTTGCTTCTGTCGCTGACCCTTGATCATTGGACTGATGTCCGCTTAAGGGCCCAGAATCATTATTTTTCAGTTAAATGTCAGACCTGGCAGACTCTCTGTGCTTCAGAATGGCCCATCCTCAAAGTCGGGTGGCCCGCAGAAGGATCCTTCTACTTCCCTCTAATCCGAAAAGTCAGAGATATTGTCTTTCAGCTGGGACCACGTGGCCACCCAGATCAACAGCCATATACCCCTTCCCCAGGATCCTATCATTCAAACCTTCCATTCTCTCCCCATCTTTCCCCCATTCTTCCTGAGTCACAAGACTGGACAATCCTCCCCCTCCTTATCCTCTACCCTCGCTCCCCAACCGCCAACACATTCCAGATGATTCTCCCACCACTGACTCAGCCTCTCCGCCACTAGAGGCAATTGGGCCAGACCCAAGCCCTCCAAGGGATTTCTCCGCAGCAGCAGCAGCCCCTCCTTTTCTGGTGGAAGCTGGGCCACCTGAAGAAACCCGCCAGCTACGGAAAATAGAAAACTCAGAAGCCACTGTGATGCTCCCTCTTCGTCCTTATGGGCCCATGAACCGACAAAACTGGGACCCCAACACCTTTGAAGGTTGGTAGCATTTGTCCACTTATCACCGGGCTCTAATAGCGGGGCTCCGAGTGGCCGCCAGAGGGCCGACTAATTTGGCCATGGTAAGAGAGATAATCCAAGGTCCTAATGAGTCTCCCTCTATGATTCTGGAGAGAATTATGGAAGCAAATAGAAAATATACTCCTTTTGATCCTCAGGCAGAGGACAAAAAAACCTCTGTTGCAATGGCCTTTATCCAGCAGACTGCCCTAGATATTAAGAGAAAGTTACAACGTCTAGATGGATTACAAGATATGACCTTAAGAGATTTAGTCAGAGAAACTGAGAAAGTATATTATAAGAGAGAAACTGAGGAGGAATGGGAACAGATGAGAGAGAAGGAAAGGGAACAAAAGGAGGATGAAAGGAGCAAAAGGCAGACTAAATCATTGGCTAAGGTTTTGGTCAGAGCAGCAAATAGACCAGAAGTTAAAAAGCACGGAGACATGAAGGGATACATGGGCCCATGCCAAAGGCTGCCCCTGGCCTCAGATCAATGTGCCTACTGTAAAGAAAAAGAAAACTTGGACAAAGAGTGCCCCTAAAAGAGGCAGAGAAACCAGTATAGGACGAGACTTGAAGGATCCAGTCACTGCCTCACCCTGAAGTCGTATGGTTTACGAACGAGAGCAGCTTCCTCCAAGATGGTACGTGGTGGGCTGGAGCAGCAGTAGTTAGCAAAACTAATGTCATCTGTTTCTCTGGTCTCACAGAAGAGACATCAGTCCAAAAGGCAGAACTGATTGCCCTTAAGAAAGCATTGGTACTAGCAACAGGCAAAAGGGCCACCATATACACTGATAGCCGCTATGCATTTGCCACTGCAAATGTGCACGGGGCTATTTAGCAGCAAAGGCAGCTATTAACCTCCGCTGGGAAAGAAATAAAGAAATAAAGAACAAAGATATGATCCTCCACCTTCTCTCAGCAGTCCAGGGCCCTACGGACCTAGGCATAGTGCACTGTCCAGGGCACCAGAAGGGAAACGACCCCATGGCGGTTGGAAACAGAAGGGCAGATGAGGAAGCTAATTGGCAGTCCTAAACGGAGTGCCTCTGTTCACTTTTTCCACACCGGGGGGAACAACAATCAGGAGACTTGGCCGCACCGGAACATTCAGGCAACATATCATCTGAGGAGACAGATACAGAACTCTGGGAACCTACAGAGCCAAGTACACAATTTTCAAAAGCCCACCTTTATCTCAAAGACATACACCAGCTCACCCACTTAGACTCTAAGAAGTTATAGGCACTCTTAAAGGACCAAAGGAAGGAATTATTATTGACTGACTCACAGAGGAAAGAAATAACTGCGCAGGTGACTACAGCTTGTCAAGTTGGCCAATTAGTTAATACTTACCCATCGAAGCTTACTTCAGGGAAGCACTTATGAGGAATCAGACCAGGACAATTCTGGGAAGTGAGCTTTACTGAAATAAAGCCAGCAAGGATTGGACTTAAATGTCTCCTAGTCTTTGTAGATACTTTTTCAGGACGGGTCGAAGCCTTCCCCATGAAGAAAGAAACGGCTCAGCTGGTGGTCAAAAAGATCCTAGAAGACATTTTCCAAGATTCAGCCTGCCTAAGGTAATAGGGTTGGATAAGTGACCGGTATTCATGGTCCAGGTAAGACAGGGATTTGCCAGGACCCTGGGGATTAATTGGAAGTTACATTGTGCTTATAGACCCCAGAGCTCAGGACAGGTAGAAAGGATGAATAGAACCATCATAGAGACCTTAACGAAATTAAGCTTGGAGACTGGCATGAAAAATTGGACTCTGTTCCTAAGTTATGTACTGTTTTGTGCAAGAAATACCAAGTCTTCCTCTTTGTGTAACCTCACCACTTATGAAATTCTCTATGGTGCCCCTCCTTCAGTAAGGGACCTAACCCCAACTAGGAGACTTAATGATTCCTTTCACACCCCCTTGCTTGACAGACTTAAAGCCCTTGAACAAAACCAGCACCCAGTGATACCTGTGGAAACAGTTGGCCTCTGCTAATCAGCCTGGAGATGAGGGAACCCCACATCGATATCAAGTGGGAGAGTTCATCTACGTGAGATGGCATCAGGTGTCATCCCTGGAACCCCGCTGGAAAGGACCATACCAGGTGCTGCTTATAACACCCACAGTGGTGAAAGTGGATGAGATCACTTCATAGATCCATACCACCCATCTCATGCCTGCACCCTGTACAGACTCCGGCTGGAAACTGAAACAGACTGGTAACCATCTCAAGTTGCGTGTCCGTCGTGTGGGTAGGGCTATGGATTCTTCCCCTGACCATCAGCAGTCCTAATCCCCATCAGCCTGTTCAGCAACGATGGCAAGTTATAAATCCTACTGGGCAAGTAGGGTGGTGTATTTCACATACAGCCCCCTTATGGAATTGGTGGCCATCTCTCCCCCCGGACATTTGTCAGCTTCCCATAGGCCTCTCTGACTGGGATCTCCCTGACATAGAGGACCCCACACAGATCCCACTCAAATGCAAACCAGGGCAACATAGACCACTTTACCCCATGAATTATGGATGTCATCTCCCCAAGCTCATGTGTAAACTAGCCAGTCAAGACTATTATGTGTGCCCAGCAGATTTCCAAAGTCGCAAACAGGCCCAAACCTGTGGAGGACCCAGTAACTTTTATTTTAGATCTTGGGGTTGTGAGCAAACGGAAGCTGCATGGTGGAACCCAAACTCCCCAGACAGCAAGATTTGGGTAGGATGAAATGACACCTGGATTGATCCCAAGAAATGTGCCGCTAGCCAAGTGGTGTCAAAAACTCGCTGTGGAAAGAATAGTCTATGTCACCCCCTCAATATAACTTTCACTTCCAAAGGAAGGGGCTACCTCAGAACAAAATGGCCTATGAGAAATACGTGGGGAATGCAATTCTATATTTATGGCCCCGGTTATGACTTTGGTCTCTGGTTCACCCTCCAGCTTAAAAAGAAAGAAAATCCCACAGCAATAGGGCCCAATCCCCTCAAGCCAGGAATTAAGCCTCCTAAACCTCCCATGCCTAGATCTACCAGAACCCCTCTACCATCTCATAATTCCCGGTTTCCGTCTTTGCCTACTTTCCCAGTCCAGAGTACAGCTGACTCCACCCCCTGGGAACTAATTAAAGGAATGTTTATGTTACTGAACTCCACACAGTCAGAACTCATTGCTTTTCAGCCCAGGTATTTGACAGCTCTGTAAATTATTGTGTAATGGTGCAGATACTCCCCAGGGTGCTCTATCATGATGCAGAATCATTCGAAGGTCTACTTGGGGGACAAACAACCCAATTTCACCGGGAGCCATTGTGCCTTACTCTAGCCATCCTATTGGGGATAGGAGGTCCTGCAGGAGTGGGTATGGGAACAGCTGCTATGATCCGTGGGTCACAACAATTGGCCCAATTAGAAACATCAATAGATCAAGACTTGAAGACGTTAGAAACCTCTATCACAGTGCTGCAGGAATCCTTAACCTTTCTCTCTCTCTGCATTTGTTTTACAGAACAGGGGAGGACTAGATTTCCTCTTCATGAGGGAGGGGGTCTCTGTGTGGCACTTAGAGAATACTGTTGTTTTTATGCTGACCCTACTGGAGTTGCAAAATAATCCATGAGTAAATTAAGAAAATAACTTGAATAGCGCCAGACAGAAAGGGAGATTCAACAAGGGTGGTTTGAGTCATGGTTTACCCAGTCCCCCTGGTTAACTACACTCCTATCAGACTTAGCTTGACCCCTGATCATCCTTAAGGTGTTGCTAACTGTGGGACCTTGTTTGCTTAACCGCATAGTTTCCTTATTCCAGGCTCAGATTGGGTAGGTAAAACTCATGCTAATCAGACAGAAATATGCTCCACAGGCAGAAATAGAATTTGAGACGCCAGAATAATTATGAAACATTACTTTTAAGATTAAAAGTAGTCAGAAAAAGGAGTGGGAAATGAAAGAATAAAATATATTGAAATTGAAATGTAAAGAACCAGGTTTTGTAAAGCTTTCAAGCTCCACTCAGAACCTGAAATTCCTGTGGCACTTGAGACAATTCCCAGATCTTCCTATTAGATGTGTGTTGAAATCTTCCCTGACCAGCTAGATACTTAACACCCCTTCCCAGAAACCATGCAGATCTGCACGTATACATCTCAGGGCTTCAACCAATCAGTTTAAATGTTAACCCCTTCTCAGGGCTGACCAATCACCCACTGCATGACCTGTTCCCGCCAATGAATGTGCTAATCATGTTTTAGAGTTGTTATTTGATTTTGCTGGGGTATAAGATGATTTTCTAAAAGAGGCTATGATGTATGTAAAAACCCTGCCCTCTCCATAGAATGTATATAAACTCTGCTCAAGTTGTTCTGGGGCTCTTTGTTCTTTGCTCCTCTGAAGTGAGCTCTGAGCCCCAGCATGCTGGACCCACAATAAACCCTTTTGCGGTGGCATGAGACAGTCTCTTGGTGATCTTTTCCTAAGACGTTCGTCCGAACTTTTCAGTTCCTGACTTCCATCAAGTGAGAATAGGGATCCTTTGGGTCAAAAGAGTTCTTCAAAGCCCTACAGTGGATAGTCCATAGGGGCTTGGGTTTTGTCATGACTCCAAATCACAGAAAGAATCAATACCTGACAGTCAGTAGGCCTCAAATTGGAGAAGCAGGGCAGTATTAACGGCAGGGCTATTTGATCATTCCTGGTTCAAAGGAATGGTGTACAGTCCACCCTGATGTTAGGCCAATGAGGGGCAAAAGAGCTTATTTTGGACACTGTCTTGGGCTGCACCCCTTATGGAAACTTTCAGCCAGAGGTTATGATGAGTGTCTATATGGAAGAATATGAGGCCCATGTTGGAGTGTTTTGATTTAATTGCGGTCATTTGTGTGGCGGTTGGAAGAGATGCCTGGGTCCTCTTGGGCCTGAACACTGGTGTGATTCCCCTTAGAGACTGAGTGCTGGAACGGACCTCAGAGAAGTGTTGTCATGAATTGTGTTGGGATTTTAGGAGGCCTCGCATGAGAATTGCCCTTGGAAAATGCGATCAGGGTCGCTTTCCACAGAGACTGGAAATCTCAGCCAGGATATCACATGATTTTATTCTGAAAGACTTGGCAACCATAATTGAGAGTCAAAAAACACATGGACCTCAAATGTAGACCTCAATGGGCCTGGCTTCATATGACCTTTGGCCATTCTTTGGGAACCCTTGCCTGTGAGAGTTCTCCAGATCTTTCATTGAAATGAGCTTTCTCACCATTTAATGGTTCCTAAATGAATTGAAATCCACAGTGCCTCCAATTTCATCCTTGAAAAATGGCTATATAAATACCATTAAATTTTTGAAATTTCAATGACCTGGTGGCACTGGAGAAACTTTGGGTGTCCTGTTGCTGATCATGAGTATACCAGAGAGTGCCTTGATTGACTGGGTTTCCTGAAAATGGTGTAGAACAGAGAAGCCTATAGGTTGGATCCTGCTGAGTAGTGGGCCTAGAGAAGTGGTGGGCATATGTGTGATAAAACATCTGTGGTAGGGGAATGAGGATCTACCATTGGATTCCAAATTGCTTGGGACTGACATGGTGCAGCCAGCATAAATTTCTATTTAAAGGCATCTTAATATATGGAGAGGTTTCAAGGCAATGTTCAGAATCAGCTTGCTATGTTCAAGGGGGTAAACTATGTGGGTTAGAAACCTGGTTGGTGCATTCTCCTGCAGAACCTGACCCACCACACGTGACATAACTCCCACCAGCACTGTGTCCCAGTTGAGCTCCATGTATTTGGTGAAGCAAATACCAAACTCCCAGTGCAGGAGCAAGAAACACAATGGAGAGTTTAAGAGCAATAAATGACTATACAGTCCACACAGGGAGACACTTAGCCACCAGTGGCCACAGTATACCCACAAAAAGAGAATCCAGCACTCTTCCCTCATGTTCATTGGAATATTACAATTAATGTCCTCCAGGTCACATAGATGCTGACCCAGCTTTGATCATCTCACTAGAAAAAAAGCAAAAGCTCCTGACAACAACATATATTTCAAGTGCCCAAACTCAGAGGCAGTTTCTCAAGAAGTCATTAGGCCAGCAGAGCTCCATTATTGTGGAGTGTTTACCCTGTCCCTTACTTTTGGAAACTCCTCTACCACGTCCATGGTTGTGAACTCCTTATCATATTCCATTCCAGATAAGTATTCACAGATTTTCTAACACTTCTCCTCTAATTGTGTCTTACTTGGGGTGAAGGTAATGTCAAGGCATTGTTCTGGATGAAAGTGGGAAGATTTTTGTGTAGCACATATTTGCATACACATTGGATAAATTTTCCATTCAAAATACTGAATCCCTGACATTAACACATACTCTACTAGATTCTGAATACTAATCCTAATAGGTTGGAGAAAAATAACCCAAAAAGAATAGAACTACAAGCAGTTCAGAGGAGGCATGGTGTATAGTTGGACTTGCCTTTTGCATAATATAGGGTAGGAGTTATAAATCCAGTCAATTTTTTTTGGAAATAGTTCTCCATATGTTTTTAATGCCTATTCAGGACCTGTATTTTTATATGCACATATAGAATCCTACCTGTTACCACACGTTCATTCTTGTGTGGTGGCTGAATTGGCAGATACAAATTCTGACAAGGGATCACTCCTCCTAAACGCTGTTGGAATTGAAAATTCAACCTATGTGTGAGCTTCCTAGTTGAACAACATTATACATAAATCCATGTTCAGTAAAATGAATTTATTTGAATCTGTGCATGATATATATTTCTTGGTGATTTTCAATTGACATATAGTGCTACTTTTTAATGTCTGTGTATATGTGTGTGTGTGTGTGTTTGTGCATGAGTGTGTGTGTATATATATATATACACACACACACACACGCACACACACACTCTCCAGATTATTCAAAATATGAAATATATGTGTCTTATTTTACACTTCCTAAATTTTTCATATTCATGAATGTGGATTTATAATAATCTTTTCACAAGATTATTCTGAGAAATATTCACATACCTTACTAGAGTCTGACAACTAATCCTAAGATGATGGAGAAAAATAATGCAAACAGAATAGAAATACAAGAAGTTCAGTGGAGGCATGGTGTATAGTTGGACTTGCCTTTTGCATGATAAACGCTAGGTGTTATAAATCTAGTAAATTTTCAATTGAAATAATTCTTCATGTGTTTTTAAAATTAACAAATATGTGAATTCCTGTATCCCTTTCTCTGTATCCTATTCATCACATGTATTTTTACATGCACTTATAGAATCCTACCTGGTGTCACAGGTACATTTTTGTGAGGTGGCTGACTTGGCCGATACAAATTCTGAAAAAAAGATCACTCCTCTTAAACGCTGTTTGAAACGAAAATTCAACCTATGGTTGAGTCCCCTGGTAGAACAACAATATACATAAATCCATGTTCAGTAAAATATATGTTTTGTCATCTGTGAATAATATATATTTATTGATGAATTTTGATTGGCATATATATTACTACTTTTTAATGTCTCTGTGTGTGTTTTGTGTATATATTAATATGTGTATATATATACAAACACACACTCTCCAGATTTTTCAAACTATGAAATATATGTGTCTTATTTAAATTCCCTAAATTCATTCATGTTCATGGACTTGGATTTATAATCAACTTTTCACAAGATTATTCTCAGAAATATCCATCCACCTGAAAAACATATTTGTATCCTAGTACTGAACACTAAGTTGAATGAATGGTGCATACAAAAACTAATATTTCTACAGTAACTGACCCAGTTTAACATCAATGCAAGTAGATTCCGATGGGACAAGGTGTGTATTTTGACGTTCAATTTTATTCAACACTGGTACTTAATATTTCTTCATATAATGGACATCATAGGATATATATTTCATCCACAAATTCACAAATTTATGGGCATTTGTTTCACTTACAATCAATTCCTGCTTTTGAACACATGTATTTCTCCAGGTGTCTTGTTTGGTCTTTTCATTAGACTTCTTTCCAAACACATTTTTTTCGATTTCCATAATCAATTTTGAAGCAAAACTCAAACACACTTCATGATAAACTATAACCCTAATATTACCAATAGATATATAACTGGTTTGAATGAATGTATGTACATAAATATAAAATTTCCTGTATATTTTCAGATATCAATTCAATCCATTATTTAAAGTTGAAAACAGTGATACTATTTATTCACAGTATGGTTTAGTCATGCATTATCTCTATATTCATAGAAAAAGGGTGCACCTATTTGTACCCCCAATACTAATTTATATGTCTTCAATATATTGCTCCTAGAAATGGTGGAAGAAATACTCATGTCATCTGATCTACATATATATTTTATCAGTGTAATATTCTGGACACAAAAAAAGCAAATGTCACACTTATGTTTGTACCAAATCCTAAAGAGAAAGTGTGCATGGATTACTAAAAACACCCATGTCCAGGTTGCCTAATGCTCTCAAATGTCTATCCTATTGGTGACTACATATTTGTTTCTTCCTAAGATTATATATTCAATCTCAAGCCTGTTGAATATGTCTAATCCTATCACTCACTATATACTTTGCCTGATTTCCTAATGTCTCTATTGATATCTGCTTTCCTACATATTTTTTCTAGTTCATCACTGTGACCGACTCTTCACATGAGCTGACATTTACATTCACTCTCTAACCAAAACTCTATTGCTAAAGAACTTTTGGTCCAAATCCTATACTCACTTTTCTATCTAAACCAACACTATCTTCCTAATCCTATCGACTATGCCTTTTTGACTGGATGTTCTCTTAGACATTCAATCAACCAAGGTACATGGTCCTTTGCCATTGTTTATCTATTTATTTGAGACATCTGTGCAGAACATAGTTCAAAGGTAAGTATCCCACTAAAGTGACCAATGCCCTTCTGGGCTTCAAATCTTACCTAGAATTCTGTTTTCATACTTATATTTCACCTCTATATTATTAAATATCACAGAATACCAATACCATTATTCATCCAGCAGAATGATTCCTAACCCTAATCAAACCTGTTATTAACCCTAATCATACACTGTTCCCTAATCTAACTTTACAAAAGAGCAGGCACAGAGTTGGTCTTACAATACAGGAATATAGGGAATCTTTCACCTGCTGAGAAGCTCAAAGGTCCATGTAGATATGATCCCTGGAGAAGATGTAGGGAACTATGAAGGACCTGAGAAAGCGAAAGTCCTATTACATGGCAAAAAAAACCTGGTCAGGACGAAGGGATGTGTCTGAATCAGCCTCTATCTTTTTAATGTAGAGAAGATAAACCAAACCAGGCCTGTGTGGAGAGCTGTTCCAAGTGCCTATGGTTAATATAACATTCTAACTTGTGAAATTGTCACAGGAAATAGGGGCAGCCTCCATCTCAAAGGACCGTTTGAAGAAACTGTTAGGACAAAGTGGTTGCCAAGGCAGTGACCTCATTCAGTTTCTGAAGGAAGTGACCTTACCTAATTTCCTTGGTGATGGAACTCTCTGAACTTGGAATCCAGGAAGCCAAGCACCCAGAGGCAGGCCCAGTCTCAGTCCCAGTGGTCTCACTTGTTTAGACTTACCAAGGACAGAGTCCGTCTTTCTTGGTAAATACTGATGTGAGTATGGCCAAATGCCAGGAGAGCTCTGAAGAGCGGCCTTTCCTAAGAATGCAGGTAGTGGCTCACTGCTGGGCCCTGACAACTTCACAGAGTTGGCCAAGTAGACCAGATCTTAGACAGGACAGGCCATTTCGGGGGAACAAAAAATGGCCCACCAGTCAGAGGACTCTCTGGATAGTCACATACCTACTTGGGGGAAAGAGGTATCTTTGTGGGTATGGGTGTGAGTTTGTGGTTTTGTCTCATGTTCTAAGAATACGTAGGAAAGGCAGTTTGTTTGGTTTGGAATGGACTGTGTCTAGTAAGTCCTTTGACAAGGCGAGTGTTTCTATGTCTGTGTATCCCACTGTGTCTGTGGTTGTAGATATTAGAAAAGAGAATGCATCAATGGATGTGTTATGTCTAGTAGAAAGCTTCTCAGCATTCATCCTCCCTAATTTATGAATGGACTGTGGCTTGCCTTATAGATGTACAACACCTACAATCTTCCTAAGTTCCTGTATTCTTCCTGATTTTGGCCTCTCTCTAGAATAGGCTCATGATTTTGTTTCCAAGTTAAGTACCACCTCCAAGCTCTGTGACATGGCTATGTACTGGATAGCTGAAGGGAATGGGAGCATATCAGAAAACTCAGATATCAGTGTGACTAGGAGAGTCTCAGTGGAGAAACCCTGCTTTGGGTCTTTTGCTTACCTATTTGTCCGTTGCTCTGAATGTCAGGAAGGTCTTTGCCTCAGGTCGCCCCTTTGTGAAGCCTGAAGAAAACAGTTTTCAGATGGAAATGAATGGGCATCACCTTGGGCTCTTTGCTTAATTGCTTTGGAATGGGATGAGTCTGAATCAGCCTCTTGGTTCTGTGTGAGGCTGTGGCTTAGATTCTCAGCACCTGTTGGGTCTAAAGAAAGATCCCATGTGTGCATCCAAAACGAAAATGGCCAAAAGAGCAGTCATTGTGCATGAAGTCTCTCACCTTCCTCTGTAATGTTCCTTCCTCCGTCAAGTGAGAATAGGGATTCCTTGGGTCTAATGAGTTCTTCAAATCTCTGTAGACTCTAGTCCATTGGTGCTTGGGTTTTTTCATAACTCCAATTCACATAAAGAATCTAAACTCAACAGTCAGTAGGCCACAAATTGGAGAAGTGAAGCAGTATTAACAGCAGGCATATTTAATCACTCCTGGTTCACAGGAAGGGAGTACGGGCCTTTAGGCAAATGAGGGGTAAGGGAGCTTCTTTTGGACACTGTCTTGGGCTGTGCCTCTCAAGTAAACCTCCAGCCAGAGGTTATTATGAGTGTCTTTATGGAAGAAGATGAGGGCTAAGTGGGAGTGTTTTGGTTTTAAATGTGATCACTTGTGTGGCGGTTGGAAGAGATGATTGGTTACACCTGGGCTTCAACTCTGGTGTGATTCCACTTAGAGACTGATTTCTGGAACTGACCTCAGAGAAGTATTGCAATGAATTGTGTTGGGATTTTAGGAGGCCTCGCATGAGAGTCGCCCTTGGAAAATGAGTCTTTGCCCAGGGTTGCTTTCCACAGAGCACTGGAAATCTCAGCCAGGATATCACATTATTTTATTTTGAAAGACTTGGCAACCATAGTTGAGAGTCAAAACAAACAAGGACCTCACATTGTAGACCTCAATGGGCCTGGCTTCATGTGAACTTTTGGCCACTCTTTGGGAAGCCTTGCCTGTGAGAGTTCTCCAGATCTTTCATTGAAATGAGCTTTCTCAACATTTAATGGTTCCTAAATGAATTGAAACCCACAGTGCCTCCAACTTCATCCTTGAAAAATGGTTAGATAAATACCATGAAATGCTTAAAATTCCCATGAGCAGGTGGCACTGGAGAACCTTTGGATGTCCTGTTTCTGATCATAAGTATACCTGAAGGTGCCTTGATTGACTGGGTTTCATGAAAATAATATAGAAAAGACATGCTAGTAAGTTGGAGGCTGCTGAGTAGTGGACCTAGAGAAATTGTGGGCAGGTGTGTGATAAAAAATCTGTGGTGTGGCCATGTGGATATGCCATTGGCTTCCAAATGGATTAAGACTGATATGGTGCAGCCAGCAGACCCTTCTATGTAAAGGCATCTTGTGATATTTAGGAGTTTCAGGGCAATGTTCAGAATCAGGTTACTATGCTCAAAGAGGCAAGCTTGTGGGATAGAAGCCTGGTTGGTGCATTTTCCTGCAGACCCTGACCCACCAAACGTGACAGAACTCCCTCCAGCACTGTGTCCCAGTTGAACTCCTTGTTTCGTGAAGCAAATACCAAACTCCCAGTGCATCAGCAAGAAACACCACGAAAGATGGAGTATGAACAAATGGGTTCACAGTGCACATGGGGAGACACTTAGCCCCCAGTGGCCACAGTTTACCTACAAAGAGAGGATTTAGCAATGCTTCCTCATGTTCATTTTAAAATAAGTAACCATGTCCTCCAGGTCCCATAGATGCAGACCCAGCTTTGATGGTCTCACTACAATGGAAGCTAAAGCTCCTGAGAACAACATATATTACATGTGCCCAACCTCAGAGGGAGTTTCTTAAGAAGACTTTAGGCCAGCAGAGTTCCATGTTTGTGTGTGGTGAGCCGCTTCTGCAGATTATGGTCGCCATTGCAGGATGGTGCTGGCTCCACTGTGGTCTGTAACAAACAACTCCTTGTTTGGGAGAGTTGGTGCATGGTTTTTCAGCACCCTGTGAGAAAGTTCCACGTGGAAGCTTTGCATTGGGGCTTGGGATGCTTTATTAAGGCTGGAAGGGGCATCCAACAAGGAAGAAGAAGAAATATCAAGGGCCTGAATAAACTGCTGAAAGAAGATTCCTGAGTTGTGTCTTCCTTGCGGGCAAGGGGTCGCGACAAGTGGTGCTGAAAACCCGGGAACCAGAACTTTCAGCAGTCAGGGGTGGTGCACCGGTTAGTCCCAGGTAAGTGGGACCCGCTATCAAAGCGGCAGCTCCTCTGTAAAGCCAGAGAGAGCATTACATCTTATTGCAGCTGCACTGTGTACTTTCGCTCTTACTTTCACTTTTGTTTTTTGTGTGTCTTTTGTTGTGTCATGAGTGCCGTATCTTCAAGTCCGCTTCTCCTGGCCCTAGATAACCTGTTACGTTGCAAGGGCCTAGAAGTGAAACGTAGTACTTTACAGAGATTTTTACGGAAGACAGATATTGCTGCACCGTGGTTTGCGTTCTCGGGCAGCCTTACTATACCTAGCTGGGATAAGTTAGGCACAGATCTTGACTTTGCTTCTGAGCAGGGCATATTAGTTGGTGGGGTCATACCCCTTTGGAAGATGATCCGTAGTTGCCTCGCAGATGGCAGATGTCAGGAAGCACTTACTAAAGGACAAGAAGTTTTTGAGCAACTACATGAGGAAAAGTCTGAAGGATCACATAGTGAAGTGGCAGAGAACATTGGGAGTAAGAGTAGTGAGAAGGCAAAAGAGCCTGAAACTAAAAATAGGAGAAGGCTCTACCCTCAAGGCTGGGATATAATTGTTATTGACATTAAAGACTGTTTCTTTTCCATTCCTTTGCATCCTAAAGATTCACAACGTTTTGCTTTCACCCTTCCCTCGTGTAATCACGAGGAACCAGATCAAAGGTTTGAGTGGGTGGTGTTGGCACAGGGGATGGCTAACAGTCCCACGATGTGCCAAATGTATGTGGGGAAGGCACTCGCACCTCTCAGACATAAGTATTCCTCCACCAAGATCATTCATTATATGGATGATGTGTTATTGGCCGCAAAATTAGAACAGACAGTTAATGAGGCTTATAAAGAACTCGTGATGCTGTTGGCTCAACATGGACTGCACATCGCACCTGAAAAGGTTCAAACAGGGGATTCTATCAGGTATTTGGGAGCGACAATTGGGTATGACAAATTAAAACCACAAAAAATTACCATCAGGACTCAAGATTTCCAAACTCTAAATGATTTTCAAAATTTGCTGGGAGACATTAATTGGATAAGAGGATATTTACATATTCCTAATATTGTGCTCCAGCCTTTGTATGCTACTCTTAACGGTGATCCAGATCTTGCTTCCCCTCGTAGCCTCACTACTGAGGCTAGAGCGGCCCTTATAAAAGTAGAACAAGCTATACAGCATGCCACTCTATGCAGGCTCCAGAGTGATAAACCTTTCCAGTTATGTGTGCTTGCCACTATGCGGCAGCCTACTGGAGTACTGTGGCAAGATGGGCCTTTACTATGGATCCACCCACATGTATCCCCAGGAAAATCCTTAGAATATTATCCTGATGCTGTTGCAGCGTTGGCACTTAAAGGGATTCAACAAAGCATTCAATTTTTCGGCCAATCACCTTCTTCTCTTATCATACCCTACACTAAAGCTCAACTTAATGTTTTATGTGCTACTCTAGACAACTGGGCTATTCTGTGTTGCTCGTTTCAAGGGGGTATTGATAATCACTACCCTTCTCATCCATTACTCCATTTTGTTAAAGAACATCCCATCATTTTCCCTAAGGTAACTTCATCCAGTCCAATTCCGGGGGCTGTTAACATTTTTACTGATGGTTCCAAGTCTGGAATGGGAGCTTATGTAATTAATGACTCTCCCCCTCTCCAGCATCAATTTGCTCCTGGAAATCCACAATGGATAGAACTACAAATTGTTATTGAAGTTTTTAAACAGTGTTCTTTTCCTTTTAATCTTATTTCGGACTCCAGGTATGTGGTACAAGCACTAAAAGTCCTGGAGGCCGTGGGAGCTATTAGTGATGCCCACAATGTGTCTGCTTACTTTACTCAGCTTCAACAGCTTATCTATAACCGCACTGCTTCTTTTTATTTAATGCATATCAGGGCTCACACCTCTCTTCCTGGTACGTTATCCCAGGGTAATGCCTGTGCGTGCGGACTTAGCCACTAGAGGTCAATTGATATGCTTGGCTTCCTCCTTAGAGGGGGCTAAGTTGTTTCACCAAATCTTCCATGTTAATGCATTAACGCTGCACAGGCATTTTTCCATTTCAAGAGCGGATGCTCGGCAGATAGTATTGCAATGTCCCCACTGTGTCACATTTCTTCATCCCCCTAATTATGGAGGAAACCCACGGGGATTAAAGCCATTGGTTGTTTGGCAAATGGATGTGACACATATACCTGACTTTGGTAACCTCAAGTATGTGCATGTTTCCGTTGATACGTGCTCTGGAATTATCCATGCTTCTGCTTTATCAGGAGAAAAGGCACGTAATGTCATTACTCACTGTTTAGAGGCATGGGCAGCATGGGGTGCACCTGCATCCCTTAAGACTGATAATGGACCTGCTTATACTGGCAGACAATTTACAGCTTTTTGTTCTACTATGGGAGTGCAACTTACTCATGGTTTGCCTTACAATCCTCAAGGACAAGGCATTGTTGAGTGTGCTCATCGCACCTTCAAGGAAACTTTACAAAAACAAAAAGGGGGAATAGGAGCTGAACACACTCCTAAAGAACGCCTGTCCTTAGCTCTCTTTACCATTAATTTTTCGAATTTGGATATTCATGGTGGCTTTGCGGCCGATAGACATGTGTCCCCTCAGCCCTCTGTGATTGGCTATGTTAAGTGGAAGGATGTTCTTACGGGCCAATGGGACGGCCCTGACCCCGTGCTGACATGGGCACGAGGATCTGTATGTGTTTTTCCCCAGGATCGTACGGAACCATTGTGGGTCCCTGAACGCTTGACAAGAAGAGTCTCGACATCAACTGACCAGCAACAAGAGATACCACAACAATTCTGTGATGAGGATCTTCATTCTGCTAAGTGCTCTGGCTCTGGTGCTGGTGCCGATGGCACAGGCGACACCAATGCGGTGGTGGGCAGTGGCACGGGCATGGCCAATGCCGATGCCGGTTCATGGTAATTCTAGTGTCCTCCCCACTCTTTTTTCTACCTCATGTGAGATGTCTGCTCCCTGTGCCTCTCCTAGAGGGGACATGGAGAAAATTTTTAATCAATCTCAAGTTAATCTAACAGGAGTTTTTTCTTTCAGACTTAAAAACGCTAATTGCATTAGCCTTAAGACCAAAAATTTGACTAACTGGGAGGACCCATTGTGGTCCAATCAGGTCTCAGGGAGCATTATCAGTGCTGTATTGAGCAAGGTAGCTTCGGGGAAGCAATCAGGCTCAGGAACCCCCGCAAACAGTAGCTCTGCTCTTAACATAACTACCTTGGCTATTATCTCCGAGGTACTAATCCCAGTGCCTCCTTCTTCTAGTAGTATTCATGATGCCACTCATTTCAAGGCCTCTCCTTACTGTTCCCCTAATCTTGGTTTCCCCACAACATTTACGCCTTGTCAGGATCATTCTTGGGAGAAACATCAAGTTGCTAAAGGTTTCTCCCTTTCCCCCTCTCTTAAGAGGTATGTTTATAACTTTAAAAATAGTGCCAGCTCCTCTACAGGAGTAGGTTGGTCCTGGTTTCAATGGCTGATTTCCAATGAAAAGGGGGCTTCAGCCGATATTTCTGCATTGGCTCAGTTGGTAGGAGCCAAAAGTTGGCTGACTAATGTTTCTGGTACTGTTAGGGAAAGTGAACAAGGTAATAGACTTACATCTGTTTCATTCAACTCTCTGTTGTATAATGCCACAATGCCTCCTGCAATGGTCTGTGTCCAATCCCCCTTCTTATTCCTTTTGGCTAAGGCCACCTTGTTGGGGATGCTGGATTGTTCTCATACTACCAGTCTCTTATCTGAGTGTTGGAATGGTTCCTGGACTGTAGCAGTGGTTATGAAAATTCCAACTTTTGTCCCAATCCCGGTCACTGCGGATCATGATAAATTCCCTATTGTTGAGCTACTTAGAGTCCACAGAGATTTTGGAATCACAGCGGCTATAGTGACAGCCGTGGCGGTATCTGCTGCTGCAGCGGTTACGGCCGGAGTGGCTATGGCCAATCAAGTACAAACTGCTGCCACCATTAATCAAGTTGTCCAACAAACTTCCACCATACTTGAATCCCAAAATACAATTAATCAACATATTTTGTCAGGGATTTTAGCTGCCAACCAAAGAATAGATTTACTCCAAGCTCAGGTAGAAGAATTGGCTGACTTAGTGCTTTTGGGTTGTGTTGACCAACGTGCACATTTATGCATAACCTCTGTCAGATTTAATGATTCCAGGAATGTTTCCCGCATCATTGGCGAATATTTGGCTGGAAATTGGTCCATGGAAGCGGAAGACATGATCCAGTCTCAACTAACCCAGATAGGTGTCTTGAATAACACCCGTGTTGATCCCGTGACTTTGGGTCAATTCACTGATTGGATATCTTCTGCTTTTTCCTTTTTTAAACAGTGGGTGGGGGTAGGCATTTTTGGTGCAATGTGTTGCTTCGGTATGTTTCTCTGTTTGTGGTTTCTCTGTCGCCTCAAGGCCCGCAATGCTCACGATAAGGCTATGATCATCCAAGCTCTTGCAGCTTTAGAAAATGGCAATTCACCTCAAGTCTGGCTTGCGCATCTTAAACAGTAAATCTTTGACATGGTCGTTGCACCCCAAGTTATTATAACATTGCACTGGGATCGGCATGTCTTTCCTCGTTATTCTCTTAGTGTTGGAAAGCCCTTGCACTCTGCCAGTCTTGCTGCCATTGCACGCAGGTGGGTTTCCACACTAATGCTTCTCTATCGCCTTAATGTCCGTGCCTTTCTTTCAGGGTGCTGTCAACTCGTTTGTCGTTGTGTACAGCCACAGTTCAGCCTCAGCTGTCCCCCTTCGTCCACCTTTGTCATGATACAGGATGCGAGGCAAGGCACTGCACTTGAGTGATCCTTGAAGTGGACCTCAAGGAGAGCATGTCCTATTGCATGCGGGTTTTATGTCCACGCCCCGCCCCACGAAAAAGGCGTCGGCTGATATGGCTTCAGATCTGGGGAAGGACCCTTCTTAGGACTGAGCCATACTATGCAGCCACTTCTGCACAGTGGGATAGGACCTCTACTCTCGCCTGTATTGTTTTCAGAAAACAGAAAGGGGGAACTGTGGTGAGCCACTTCTGCAGATTATGGTCGCCATTGCAGGATGGCGCTGGCTCCACTGTGGTCTATAACAAACAACTCCTTGTTTGGGAGAGTTGGTGCATGGTTTTTCAGCACCCTGTGAGAAAGTTCCACGTGGCAGCTTTGCATTGGGGCTTGGGATGCTTTATTAAGGCTGGGAGGGGCATCCAACAAGGAAGAAGAAGAAATATCAAGGGCCTGAATAAACTGCTGAAAGAAGATTCCTGAGTTGCGTCTTCCTTGTGGGCAAGGGGTCTCGACATTTGTGGAGTGTTTACATTGTCCCTTACTTTTGGAAACTCCTCTACCACCCCTAAAGTTGTGAAAATTGAGCAGTTTTCATTGCAGATATATATTCACAGATTTTTCTAACTCTTCTCCTCTAACTGTGTCATACTTGGGGCGAAGGTAATGTCATAGCATTGTTCTGGATGAGATTGAAAAGATTTTTGTGTAGCAAATATTTGCATACACATTGGATCCATTTTTCAATTTTCCATTTGAAATACTGAATACATGACACTATCCCATACCCTACTAGCCTTTGACTATTCATCCTAATATGATGGAGAAAAATAACCTAAACAGAATACAAATACAAGCAGTTTAGAGGAGGCATGGTATATAGTTGAACTTTCCTTTTGCATGATAAACGGTAGGTGTTATAAATCTAGTCAATTTTTAATTAAAATAGTTCTCTATGTGTTTTTAAAATTAACTACTATGTGAATTCCTCTCTCCGTTTCTCTGTAGCCTATTCATCATCACATGTATTTTTATATGCACTTATAAAATCCTACCTGGTATTATAGGTACATTTTTGTGAGGTTGCTGACTTGGCAGGTACAAATTGTGAGAAGAGATCACTCCTCCTAAACGCTGTTGGAACTGAAAATTCCACCTATAGGGGAGCTTCCTAGTAGAACAACATTATACGTAAACTCATGTTCAGTAAAATAAATATTTTTACATATGTGGATGATATATATTTAAAGATGAATTTCGATTGGCATATATATTAGTACTTTTTAATGTCTGTGTGTGTGTTTTGTGTATATATGTATATGTGTATATATATATATATATATATATATATACACTCTCCAGATTTTTCAAACTATGAAATATATGTGTCTTATTTAAATTCCCTAAATTCATTCATGTTCATGGACTTAGATTTATAATCAACTTTTCACAATATTATTCTTAGAAATATTCATCCACCTTAAATACATATTTGTTTACTAGTAGTGAAAACTAACTTCAGTGAATGGTGTATACAAATCCTAATAATTCTACAGTAATTGACCCAGTCAAACATCAATGCAAGTATATTCCTATGGGACATGATATGTAATTTGATGTTTATTCTTATTCAACATTGGTACATTATTATTTCTTCTGTTTTTGCACATCATAGGATATATATTTCATCCACAAGTGAGCAAATTTATAGGCATTTGTTTCAACTTTAATCACTTCCTGCTTCAGAACACATGTATTGTCAGGGTTTCTTGACTGGATTTTTCATGAGACTTCTTTCCAAACACATTATTTTCGATTTCCATAATCACTTCAGATGCAAAACTCACACACTCTTTATGATAAACCAAAACACTAATATTACCATTAGATGAATAACTGGTTGGAATGAATGATTGTATATCCATATAAGATTTCCTGTAATTTTTCAGATATCAATTCAAACCATTATTTAAAGTTGGAACAAGTTATATTATTTATTCACAGTATGGTCTATTCATGCTTTATCTCTATATTCATAAACACAGGGTACACCTATTTTTACCCCCAATACTAATTTATACGTCTTCAATATATTGCTCCCAGAAATGGTGGAAGAAATACTTATGTCACCTGATTTATGTATACATTTTATCACAGTAATATTCTGGACAAAAATTGTAAAGGTCACACTTATGATTCTACCAAAGCCTAAATGGAAAGTGAACATAGATTACTAAAAACATCTATTTCAAGGTTGCCTAATGCTCTCAAATGTCAATCCTATTGGTAACTACGTATTTCTTTCTTTCTAAGATTATATATTCAAACTCAACCCTGTTGAAAATGTCTAATCCTCTCACTCACTTTATACATTGCCTGATTTAGCAATGTCTCTATTGATATCTGCTTTTCTACATATTTTCCCCAGTTCATGATAGTGACTGACTCTTCATATGTGCTGACATATACATTCGCTCTCTAACTAAATCCCTATTGCTAAAGAACTTTTGGTCCAAATCATATACTCACTCTTCTTCCTAAACCTACCGACTATCTTTCAAATCCTAATGACTATCCTTTTTTGAGTGGATGTTCTCTTCTACATTCAATCTTCCAAGGTACAAGGTCCTGTGCCATTGTATATCAAATTTTCTGAGACATCTGTGCAGAACATAATTCAAAGCTAAGTATCCCAATCAAGGGCCCAATGCCCTTGTGGGTTTTAAATCATACCTAGATTTCTGTTTTCATAATTATATTTCACCTCTACATTCTTGTAAATATCAAAGGTTCCCAATACAATTATTCATGGAGCAGAATGATTTCTAACCCAAATCAAACCTGTTATTAACCCTAAACATACACTGTTCCCTCAATCTCATTTTACAGAAGAGCAGGGACAGAGTTGTTCTTACAATACAGGAAAGTAGGGGACATTCAACCTGCTGAGAACCTCAAAGGTCCATGCAGAAATGATACCTGGAGAAGTTGTAGGCAGGTATGAAGGACCTAAGAGTGCAAAGGCCAATTTGCATGGCAAACAACCTGGTCAGGATGAAAGGATGTTTCTGAATCAGGCTCTCTCTTCTTATTGTGGAGAAGATGGACCAAACCAGGCCTGTGTGGAGAGCTGTTCCCGGGTGCCTATGATTGATATACCATTCTAACTTGTGAAAGTGTTAGAGAAAGTAGGGACAGCCACCATCTCACTGGACCTTTGGAAGCAATTGTTAGGACAAAGGGGTTGCCAAGGCAGTGACCTCATTCAGTTCCAAAGAATGTGACATACCTCATTTCCTTGGTGATGGAACTCTCTGAACTTGGTATCCAAGAAGCCAGGAACCCAGATGCATTCCCAGTCCCAGTCCCAGTGGGCTCACTTGTGTGGATTTACCAAGGACAGTTAGTCTTTCTTGGTACCTACTGATGTGAGGATGGCAAAATGCCAGGAGAGCTCTTAAGAGGGACCTTTCCTGATAAAGCAGGTAGTGGCTCACCACTTTTTCCTGACAACTTCACAGTGTTGGCCAAGGAAACAAGAGAGGGTACAGGCCATTTCAGGGGAACATAGTATGGCCCACCAGTCAGAGGACACACCGGATAGTCAAAGACTTACTTGGGGGAAGGAGGTGCCTTTGTGAGTGTGGGTTTGTTGTTTTCTCTCATGTTCTGAGAATAGGTAGGAAAGGCGTTTTTTTTTTTTGTTTGTTTGTTTGTTTGTTTGTTTGGAGTGAACTGTTTCTAGTAAGTCGTTTGACAAGGTGAGTGTTTCTATGTCTGTGTATCCCACTGTGTCCGTGGTTGTAGACACGAGAAAAGACAATGCAACAATGGATGTGTCCTGTCTACTAGAAAACTTCCCAGAATTCATCCTGTCTAACTTATGAATGGAGTGTGGCTTTCCTTATGGATGGGCAAAACCTACTACCTTCCTAAGTCCCATTTTTTCTTCCTGAATTCTGGCCACTCTCCAGAATAGGATCATGGATTTTTGTCCAAGATAGGTGCCAACTCCAACGTCTGTGACATGGCCTTGTACTGGATAGCTGAATGGAATGGCCAGTATCTCAGAAAACTCAGATATCAGTGTGACCAGGAAACTCTCAGTGGAGAAACCCTGCTTTGGGTCATTTGCTAACCTATTGTTCTGTTGCCCTGAATTTCAGGAACGTCTTTGCCTCAGGCCACCCCTTTATGAACCCTGAAGGAAACAGTTTTCAAATGTAAATGAATGGGCATCACCTTGGATTCTTTGCTTAATTTCTTTGGAATAGGATGTGTCTGAATCAGCCTCTTGGCCCTGTGTGAGGCTGTGGCTTATATTCTCAGCACCTGATGGATCTAAAGAAAGATTCCATGTGTGCATCCAAAACCAAAATGGCAAAATGTTCAGTCATTGTGAATGAATTCTATTGCCTTCCTCTGTTAGGTTCCTGAAATCCATCAAGTGAGAATAGGGATCCTTTGGGTCAAATGAGTTCCTCAAATCTCTGCAGAAAGGCTTGTCTTTTCTCCTGATTCCAATTCACATAAAGAATCTAAACCCCACAGTCAGAAGGCCTCAAATTGGAGAAGCGGAGCAGTATTAAGGGCAGGAATATTTGATCACTCCGGTTTCACAGGAAGGGTTTCCAGCCCACCCTGACTTTAGCCAAATGAGGGACATGGAGCTTATTTTGGACACTCTTTGGAATGTGCCCCTCATGGAAAGCTCCAACCAGAGGTTATGATGAGTGTCTACATGGAAGAAGATGGAAGCCATGTGGGAGTGTTTTGGTTTTAATTGTGGTCATTTGTTTGGCGGTGTGGAGAGATGACTGGGTCAACCTGGGCTTGAACTCTGGTGTGATTCCCCTTAGAGACTGCGTTCTGGAACTGACTCAGAGAAGTATTGTCATAAATTGTGTTGGGATTTTATGAGGCCACGCATGAGAGTCGCCCTTGGAAACAGAGAGCTTGGCCCAGGGTGGCTTTCCTCAGAGTACTGGGAATCTCAGCCAGGATATCACAGGATTCTATTCTTTAATACTTGGCAGCAATATTTGAGAGTCAAAACACACATGGAACTCATATTGGAGAACTCAATGGGCCTAGCTTCATGTGACCTTTTGTCCACTCTTTTGGAAGCCTTGCCTGTGAGAGTTCTCCAGAGCTTTCTTTGAAATAAACTTCCTCAACTTTTAATGGTTCCTGAATGAATTGAAACCCACAGTGCCTCCAACTTCATCCTTGAAAAATGGCTACATAAATACCATGAAATTTTTGAAATTCCCATGACCTGGTTGCACTGGAGAACCTTTGGATGTTCTGTTGCTGATCATGAGTGTACCAGACCGTGCCTTGTTTGACTGGGTTTCATGAAAATGGTGTAGAACAGAGATGCCAGTATATTGAAGCCTGCAGAGTAGTGGGCCAAGAGCTGTGGTGTGCAGGTGTGTGAAAAAATATCTGTGGTTGAGACATGTGGATCTCCCATTGACTTCCAAATAGCTTGTGGCTGACATGGTGCAGCCAGCAGGCTCTTTCTTGTAAAGGCATCTTTTTATATGGAGAGGTTTCAGGGCAATCTTTAGAATAGGGTTGCTATGGTCAAGGAGAAAGCTATGTGGGATAGAAGCCTGTTTGGTGCATTCTCCTGCAGACCCTGACAAACCACATGTGACATAACTCCCTCCAACACTTTGTCCCAGATGAACTCCTTGTATTTCATGAAGCAAATACCAAACTCCCAGTGCAGGAGCAAGAAACACCATGGAAAGTGGAGGATGACCAAATGGCTTCACAGTCCACACGGGGAGACACTTACCCACAGTGGCCACAGTTTACATACAAATGGAGAATTCGGCACTGCTGTCTCATGTTCATTGGACATAGATGCAGGGTCAGCTTTGATGTTCTCACTACAAAGGAACATAGTTTCTGACAAGCTCCTGAGAACAACAAATATTTCAAGTGTCCAACCACAGAGGCAGTTTCTCAAGAAGTATTATTCCGGCAGAGCTCCATGTACGTGGAGTGTTTACCCTGTCCCTTAGTTTTGGAAATTCCTCTACCACCTCCAAGGTTGTGAACTCCTGATTATTTTCCAATGCAGATATGTATTCACATATTTTCTAACATTTTCCTCTAATTGTGTCTTACTTGGGGTGAAGGTAATGTAAAGGCATTTTTCTGGATGAGAGTAGGAAGATTTTTGTGTAGCACATATTTGCATACACATTGGATACATTTTCCTATTTTCCATTCAACATACTGAATCCCTGACAATAACCCATACCCAACTAGACTCTTACTGATAATCCTAATATGATGGAGAAAAATAACCCAAACAGAATAGAAATACAAGCAGTTCAGTGGATGTATCACATATATTTGGACTTGCCTTTTGCATAACAAATTGTAGGTGTTACAAATCTTGTCAATTTTAATTGATATAGTTCTCCATGAGTTTTAAAGTTAACAACTATGTGAATTTCTGTCTCCCTTTTTCTGTAGCCTATTCAGCACATGTATTTTTATATGCACATATAGAATCCTACCTGGTATCACAAGTACATTATTGTGAGTGCATGCATTGGCAGATACAAATTGTGAGAAGAGATCAGCCCTCCTAAACACTTTTGGAATTTAAAATTCAACCTATGGGTGACCTTCCTAGTGGAATATTATACATAAATCCATTTTCATTAAAATATAAATTTTTCCATCTCTGGAGGATATATATTTCATGATGAATTTCGATTGGCATATATATTGCTACATTTTAATGTCTCTGTGTGTGTGTTTTGTATATATATATATATATATATATATATATATATATATATATATATATATATATATATATATACTGTCCAGATTTTTCAAAATATGAAATATATGTGTCTTATATACACTCCCTGAATTCATTCATGTTCATGTATGTGGATTTATAATCAACTTTTCACAAGATTTTTCTCAGAAATATTCATCCACGTGAAATACATGTTTGTTTCCTAGTACAACAAACTCACTACAGTGAATGGTGGTTACAGATCCTAATATTGCTACACTAACTGACTCAGTTTAACATCAATGCAAGTAGATTCCTATGGGACATGATGTGTATTTTGAGGTTCATTTTCATTCAACACTGGTATATTACTATTTCTTAAGTTTTTGAACATCATAATATATATATTTCATGCACAAGTTCACAAATTTATAGGCATTTGTTTCAGTTTCCATCATTTCCTGCTTCAGAACACATGATTTCCTCCAGGTTTCTTGACTGGCCTTTTCATGAAACTTCTTTCCAAACACATTATTTTTGATTTTCATAATCAATTTTAAAGCAAACCTCACACACTCTTCATGATAAAGCATAACCCTAAAATTACCATTAGATGTATAACTGGTTGTAATGAATGGATGTATATCAATATAAAATTTCCTGTATATTTTCAGATATCAATTCAATCCATTATTTAAAGTTGGAGCCAGTTATATTATTTATTCACAGTATGGTCTATTCATGCATTTTCTCTATATTCAGAGACACAGGGCACACCTATTTTTACTCCCAAAATTAATTTATATGTCTTCAAAAACTTGTTTGCAGAAATGGTGGAAGAAATACTCATGTTCCCTGATGTACATATACATTTTATCACAGTAATATTCTGGACACAAAATGCAAAGTCACATTTATGATTGTACCAAATCCTAAATGGAAAGTGAGCATGGATTACAAAAATCATCCATCTCCAGGTTGCCTAATGCTCTCAATTGTAAATCCTATTTGTGACTATATATTTGTTTCCTCCTAAGATTATATACTCAACCTCAAGCCTGTTGAAAATGTCTAATCCAATCACTCACTTTATTCTTTTCCTGATTTTTTAATATCTCTATTGATATCTACTTTCCTACATATTTTCCCCAGTTCATCTTTGTGACTGACTCTTCACATGTTCTGACATTTACATTCACTCTCTACTCGAAACCCTCTTGCGGAAAGAACTTATGGTCCAAATCATTTACTCACTCTTCTTCCTAAACCTACCGACTATCATCCTAATCCTACTGACTATCTTTTTTTGACTGGATGTTCTCTTCTACATTCAATTATTCAAGGTACAAGGTCCTATGCCATTGTATATGGATTTATCTGAGATAACTGTGCGGAACATAATTCAAAGATAAGTATCCAACTCAAGGGCCCAATTTGCCCTTCAGGGCTTCAAATCTTACTTAGATTTCTGTTTTCATAATTATATTTCCCCTTTCTTGTAAACATCACAGGTTTCAAGTACCATTATTCATCCCACAGAATGATTCTTAACTCAAATTGAACATGCTATTAACCCTAAACATACACTGTTCCCTCAATCTAACTTCACAGAAGAGCAGGATCAGAGTTGGTCTTACAAAAGAGGAATGTAGGGGATCTTCCACCTGCTGAGAACCTCAAAGGTCCATGCAGAAATAATCCCTGGAGAAGTTGTAGGCAGCCATGAAGAACCTGAGAGAGCACAAGTCATCTTCCATGGCAAACATCCTGGTCAGGATGAAGGTTTGTGTCTGAATCAGCCTTTCTCTTCTTAATGTAGAGAAGATGGACCAAACCAGGCCTGTGTGGAGAGATGTTCCTGGGTGCCTATGGTTGATATACCATCCTAACTTGTGAAAGTGTCACAGGAAGTAGGGGTAGCCTCCATCTATTGGGACCGTTGAATGGAACTGTTAGGACAAAGTGGTCGCCAAGGTAGTGACCTCAGTCTGTTCCTGAATGAAGTGACCTACCTCACTTTCTTGGTGATGGAACTATCTGAACTTGGGATCCAGGAATCCAGGCACCCAGAGCGAGTCCCAGTCCCAGTTCCAGTGGGCTCAGTTTTTTGAAATAACCAAGGACAGTGTCAGTCTTCCTTGGTACCTACTTATGTGAGGATTGCCAAATGCCAGCAGCGCTCTGAAGAGTGTACTTTTTCAGAAAGCATGTAGTTGTTCATCGCTTGCTCCTCACAACTCCTCAGAGTTGGCCAAGGAGACCAGATCTGAGACAGGACAAGCCATTTCGGGAAAACATAGTAGGGCCCACGAGTCATTGGACACTCCTGATGGTCACAGACCTATTTGTGAAAACGAGGTGCCTTTGTGGGTGTGGGTGTGAGTTTGTGATTTTGTCTCATGTTCTGAGAATAGGTAGGAAAGGTGGTTTGTTTGGTTTGGAGTTGACTGTGTCTGGTAAGTCCTTTGAGGAGCCGAGTGTTTCTATGTCTGTCCATCTCTCTGTGACCTTGGTTGTAGATATTAGAAAAGAGAATGCATCAATGAATGTGTCCTGTGTAGTAGAAATCTTCCCAGAATTCATCCTACCCAATTTATGAAAGGAATTCAGCTTGCCTTATGGATGGGCAATGCCTACTATCTTCCTAAGTTTCTCTTTTCTTCCTGAATTTTGCCACTCTCCAGAATAGGATCATGGTTTTGTGTCCAAATTATTTACCACCTCCAATCTCTGTGACATAGCCATGTACTGGATAGCTGAAGGGAATTGGAGCATCTCAGAAAACCCAGATATCAATGTGACCAGGAAAGTCTCAGTGGGGAAACCCTGATTTGGGCCTACTGCTTACCTATTCTTCTGTTGCCCTTAATGTCAGGAAGGCCTTTGCCTCTGGCCACACCTTTGTGAAGCCTGAACAAAACAGTTTTCAAATGGAAATGAATGGACATCACCTGTGGCTCTTTGCTTAATTGCTTAGGAAAGGGATGTGTCTGAATCAGCCACTTGGCCCTGTGTGAGGCTTTGGCTTAGATTCTCAGCACCTGATGGATCTAAAGAAATATCCCATGTTTGCATCCATAACCAAAATGGCAAAAAGTGCAGTAATTGTGGATGAAGTCTCTCGCCTTCCTCTGTAAGGTTCCTGACCTCCATCAAGTGAGAATAGGGATCCTTTGGGTCAAATGAGCTCTTCAAATCCCTGCAGAGTCTAGCCCATAGTTGCTTGTGTTGTCTCATGACTCCAAATCACATACATAATCAATACATGACAGTGAGTAGGCCTCAAATTGGAGAAGCACAGCAGTATTTAGAGCAGGCCTATTTGATCACTCCTGTTTCACAGGAAGTGTTTCCAGGCCACCCAGACTTTAGGCAAATGAGGGGCAAGGAAGTCTATTTTGGACACTGTCTTGTGCTGCACCCCTCATGGAAACATACAGCCAGAGGTTATGATGAATGTCTATATGGATAAAGATGAGGGTCATGTGGGAGTGTTTTGGTTTAAATTGTGGTCATTTGTGTGGCAGTTGGAAGAGATGACTGGGTCCACCTGCTCTTGAACTCTGGTGTGATTTCCCTTAGAGACTGAGTTCTGGAACTAACCTCAGAGAAGTATTGCCATGAATTGTGTTGGCATTTAAGGAGGCCATGCATGAGAGTCACCCTTGGAACCTGAGATCTAGTCCCAGGTGGCTTTCCAGAGAGCACTGGAAATCTCAGCCGGAATATCACACGATTTTATTCTGAAAAACTTGGCAGCCATAGTTGAGAGTCAAAACACACATGGACCTCACATTGTAGACCTCAACAGCGCTGGCTTCATGTGACCTTTTGGACACTCTTTGGGAAACCTTGCCTGTTATCATTCTCCAGAGCTTTCATTGAAATGAGCTTCCTCACCATTTAATGGTCCCTGAATGAATTGAAACCCACAGTTCCTCCAACTTCATCCATGAAAAATGGCTAGATAAATAAAATGAAATTTTTGAAATTCCCATGACCAGGTGGCACTGGAGAACCTTTGGATGTCCTGTTGCTGATCAAGAGTGTACCAGACAATTCCTTGATTGACTGGGTTTCATGAAAATGGTGTAGAACAGAGATGCCATTAAGTTAGAGCCTGCAGAGTAGAGGGCCTAGAAAGTGGTGTGCAGTTGTGTGATAATACATTTGTGTTGTGGCCATGTAGATCTGCCATTGGCTTCCAAATTGCTTGTGACTGACATGGTGCAGGCAGGAGACCCGTATATGTAAAAGCATGTTTTTATATGGAGAGGTTTCAGGGCAATGTTAAGAATCAAGTTTCTATGCACAAGTTGGCAAGCTATGTGGGAAAGAAGCCTGGTTGGTGCATTCTCCTGCAGACCCTGACCCACCGCAAGTGACAGAACTCCGTCTAGCACTGTGCCCCTGTTGAACTTCTTGTATTTTGTGAAGGAAATACCAAACTCCCAGTGCAGCAGCAAAAAACACCACGAAAAGTGGAGGATGACCAAATGGTTCCACAGTCCCCACGGAGAGACACTTAGACCCATGTGGCCACTGTTTACCTACAAAGAGTGAATTCAGAACTGCTGCCTCAAGTTTACTGGAAAATAAGAAACCATATCCTTCAGGTCACATAGATGTAGACCCAGCTTTGATGGTCCCACTACAAAGAAAGCTAAAGCTCCTGAAAATAACATATATTTCAAGTGCCCAACCTCAGAGGAAGTTTCTCAAGATGTCTTTAGGCTAGCAGACCTCCATGTTTTAGGAGTGTTTACCATGTCCCTTACTTTTGGAAACTCCTCTACCACCTCCAAGGTTGTGAACTCCCGAGAAGTTTCCATTCCAGATATGTATTCACAGATTTTCTAACACCACTGTTCTAACTGTGACTTACTTCAGAAGAAGGGAATGTCAAAGCTTTGTTCTGGATGAGAGTGGGATGATTTTTGTGTAGCACATATTTGCATACACATTGGATTCATTATCGTATTTTCCATTTGAAATATTGAATCCCAGACAGTAACCCATAACAAACTAGACTCTGACCACTAATCCTAATATGATGCAGTAAAATAACCCAAACAGAATAGAAATGCAAGCAGTTCAGTGGAGGCATGGTGTAGAGTTGTACTTGCCTTTTGCATAAAAAAGGGTAGGTGTTATAAATATAGTCAATTTTCTGTTAAAATAGTTCTCCATGTGTTTTTAATGTTAACAAATATGTGAATTCCTGTCTCCCTCTCTCTGTAGCCTATTCAGCACATGCATTTTTATATACACATATAGAATACTACCTGGTATCACACGTACATTTTTGTGAGGTGGCTGACGTGGCAGATACAAATTGTGAGAAGAGATCACTCCTCCTAAATGCTGTTGGAACTGAAAATTCAATGTATGGGTAAACTTGCTAGTTCAACAACATTATGCATAAATCTATCTTCAATAAAATGAATATTTTTGGATCTGTGGATGATATATATTTCATGGTGAATTTCGATTGATATATATATTGCTATTTTTAATGTCTCAGTGTGTGTGTGTGTGTGTGTGTGTGTATACACACACACTCTCCAGATTTTTCAAAATATGAAATGTATGAGTCTTATTATACACTCCCTAAATTAATTAATATTCATATATGTGGATTTATAATCAACTTTTCACAAGATTATTCTCAGAGATATTCATCCACCTGAAATACATATTTCTTTCCTAGTACTGAAAACTAACTTGAGTGAATGGTGCATACAAATCCTAATATTTCTACAGTAACTGACCCAGTTTAACATCAATTCAAGTAGATTCCTATGGGACATGATGTGTATTTAACATTAATTTTTGTCAACACTGGTACATTACTATTTCTTCAATTAATGCACATCATAGGATATATATTTTATCTACAAGTTAGCAAATATTTAGGCATTTGTTTCACTTTCAATCACTTCCTGCTTCAGAACACATGTACACTTCCGGGTTTCTTTACTGGTCTTTTCATGAGACTTCTTTCCAAACACATTATTTTCAATTTCCATAATCACTTTTGAAGCAATACTCACACACTCTTCATGAGAATCCATAACCCTAATATTACAATTAGATATATAACGGGTAGGATTAAATGTATTATATCAATATAAGATTTTCTGTATATTTTCAGATATCAATTCAATCCATTATTTAAAGTTGGAACCAGTTATATTATTTATTCACAGTATTGTCTATTCATGCATTATCTCTATATTCATAGACACATGGTTCACCTATTTCTATCCCCAATACTAATTCATACATCTTCATTATATTGCTCCCAGAAATGGTGGAAGAAATACTCCTGTCACCTGATCTACATATACATTTTATTACAGTAATATTCTGGACACACAAAGGAAAGTTCACACTTATGATTGTACCAATGTAAAGGTCGGCCGAGCATTGGAGGAAGAAACAAGGAAGAGACTGTCTCATGAAACAGCAAAGGGCTTTTGGGGAGTCCAGCATGCTGGGGCTCAGAGCTCACTTGAATAGAGAAGAGAGCCCTGAGAACATCTTAAGCAGAGCTTATGTACTTTACTTGGTGAGGGCATGGAGGGAAATTTATTGATTGGTCAGGTCGAGTGAGTGGTTTGCGTGCCAATGGGAGAGGGAGTACATTCTGCAGTTTGGCAGTTGGGGACAGCACATTCTGGGAACAAGATTAGCAAACAGTTCTCAAGATTTCAACAGTGTTTTGTTAAGCATACAGAAAAACAGGTATTACAAGTACCTATTTTATTAACCTTTCATTCCCCACTTCTCATTCTGGATACTTTTAATCATAAAAGTGATCATTGGGGGGTCTCTGATTTTATGTCTCCTAGTGAGGTATATTGTTGTCTGATTACCATAAGTTTAACTTATCCAATTTGAGCTTGTAGAAAAGAAACTACACGGTTGAGCAAACAGGTTCCTACAATTAGCATTAATATGAGGATTGTTAATGAACTGGCCAGGGTTGATAAAAGCGTAGGTAACCAGGGGGACTATGTGAACAAAGACACAAACCAACCTTTATGTGCCCCTCTCCTTTGTTGATGCTCTTCAAGGCATCTTTTTAACTTACTCATAAATTTTTTTACAACTCCAGTATGGTCCGCATAAAAACAACATTCTTCCCTCAATTCAGCACAAAGGCCCTCTTCTCTCATGAAGAGGAGGTCCAACCCTCGCCTGTTCTGTAAAACAAATTCAGAGAGAGAGGTTTAAGAGAATGGTCTGAGAATGAGAAAGGAGAGATGTAAAAGAATAATGGGAAAGGGGTTTGGGATTTTCCAGGCAACAAAATGTTGAGCAGTAGAACACGTAGAGCAGAGGAGAAGACAGGAGTGAGTATCCCAAAAAGCCTATGAGCGATGTTAAATTTTTAGTAACCTGTTTTCACTGATGACAAAAAAAAACTTTAAAGGCCATTTTCATTACATCTTGGATAGGGTGCTGAGGGCTCTCCTTAGCTTTTTGAGCTTTGGTTTAGTTGGTAAGAGGACTTGGTGGGACCTGGTGAGGGCACTGACAGGAGAAGAGAGGAGTGAGTGGGTGGATGGGTACCTTAGTACTTGTTACCTCAGCAAGGGGGCAATGGTCTAAGAGCCGGCAGAGGCTTCGGTTTTTGATCTAGTAATTGGAGGGGAGAAATCAGGTTGCTTATGTGGGAGTGACAGCAGAGAGTCTGGAGCAGAAAGCAGAGGGTGAGGATCTATTAGAGAAGCATAGTTCAGGATGTGAGTGAAGGAGGGAAAAGGCCTCCACATAGGGGAATTTCCTTCCACCATTTGAGCACTTGCCGAAGTCAAAAAGGTCATGCAGAATTTGAGCATCTAGAGACCCCTCTGGGGGCCATCGGTTTTGGTTGTCTAATTGGTAATATGCCCAATGCTGAGTACTGAATTTGATGAGGAGTTTGGGTTCCACCAGGCAGCCCCTGTATGCTTACATCCCATGACTTACAGAAGAAGTCGGCTTTTCCCCCACACAGCCCTGGCTGTTTGTGGGTTTGATAGTCCGCTGAGCAAACATAGTAATCTGGGCTAGCCAACCTGTATCTGGCTCACGTGTCCCTACATCCATAATGTTTGTTTCCATTACGTATGGCACGGAAAAGATTTAATGGAATTTTAGTGGGATCCCCTTCATCAGGGATATCCCAATAGGAAAGACCTATAGCCAGCTGACAAATGTCTGGGTAGAGAGATGGCCACCAGGTCCCTAAGGGGGCTGTATACAAGATAGAGCATACTTCTAGTACAGTATGATTTGTGATCAGCCATCGCTGCTGAACAGGCTGATGAGGTTTAGGACTACTATTGGCCAAGGGGAGAGTCTATAGCCTTATGCACATGGCGAATACACAATTTGAAAGGATTACCAGTCATTTCTATTTTCCAGCCAGAGTCTGGACAGGGCGCAGGCTTGAGATGAGAGGCATGGATCCCGGAAGTGATTCCCTCTACCTTTACCACTGTAGGTGTTATAAGTAGCACCTGGTATGGTCCTTTCCAGCGGGGTTCCAGGGATGACACGTGATGTCGTCTTATGTAGATGAAGTCTCTTACTTGATATTGATATGGAGTCCCCTCGTCCCCAGGTTGGTAGGTAGTGGCCAGCTGTTTCCACAGATATCACTGTCTTCTTTCAAGAACTTTAACTCTGTCAACTCAGGAGGTGCAGAAGGGATCATTAGGTCTTAGAGTTGGGGTTATGTCCCTTACTGGAGGAGGGACCATAGAGAATTTCATAGCGCATGAGATTACACAAAGAAACAGAGGGAGTATGAGTATTTCTTGCATGAAACAGTGCATAAGGCAGGAGCATAGTCCAAGTTTTATGCTGATATCTAAGCTTAATTTTGTTAAGGTCTCTTTAATGCTTCTATTTATTTATTTTACCTGTCCTGAGCTCTGGAGTCTATAAGCACATTGTAACTTCCAATTAATTTCCAGGGTCCTGGCTAACCCCTGACTTACAAGGCCATGAACGCCAATCCATTTTCAGACCCTATTACCTTAGGCAGTCCGTATCTTGGAAAATTATCTTTCAGGATCTTCTTGACCACAATTTGTGCCTTTTCTTTTGTGGGAATGCTTCAATCCATCCTGAAAATGTACCTACAAAAACTTGGAGATATTTAAGTCCAAACCATGCTGGCTTAATTTCAGTAAAGTCCACTTCCAAGAATTGTCCTGGTCTGGATCTTTGTAGGTGGTTAACTGCAAGAAACTTGGAAGGGTAAGCATTAACCAATTGACAGGCCTGACAGGCTTTTGTTACTTGTTCAGTTATTTCCTTTCGCTCTGAGTTGGTTAGTGGAAAACTCTGTTCTTTATTCTTCAGGAATGCCTGAAGTTTCTTTGAACCAATGTGAGTGAGTTGATGTACATTTTTAACGTACCATAGGGCTTTCTGAAAATGCAGGCTGGGCTCAGTGAAGTTGAGGATTTCAGTTTCAGTGTCATTAGATGTTGTCAAAAGCTTGCTGGTGCTCAGGGGTCCATTAGAATTGGGCATCTCCTTTGAACAGCGGGTATAAAGGAGCAGCTAAGGACGCAAACCCGCGTATCCATAACCTGCAAAAGCCAGCAGTCCCAAGAAACTCTCTGAATTGTCTGCTATTAGATGGGGGTGGTATATGCTCAATGGTTTCTTTTCTGGGCTCAGTGAGCCATCGTTTACTGCCCCTAAGGGAATATCCCAGGAAGATTACTTCTTTCTGGCAAATTTGGGCCTATTTGGCAGAAGCACTATACCCGAGTTGAGCAAGCTCGGAAAATAGTGCTTGGGTCCCAGACTCACAGTTTTCCTTGGTGTTGGCTGCCAGTAGCAGGTCATCCACATATTGAAGCAGGGTGTCTTCAGGGTGCGTAGTTCTGAAGTTGTTGAGATCTCTGGGGAGGGCTTCATCAAAGAGAGTGGGGGAAATTTTGAACCCCTGTGGGAATCTAGTCCAAGTTAGTTGACCAGACGTTCTGGTTTCTGGGTCTACCCACTCGAAAGCAAATAGCAAATGACTATCTTTATGCAGACGCAAGCAAAAGAAAGCATTTTTTTAAAGTACAGAACAGTATAGCAATTCCGCTCAGGGTTCAGAGTGCTAGGCAGATTGTACAGATAAGGTACCGTGGGGTGAATGTTCTGCACTCTGTTGTTGATCTCTCTTATGTCTTGAACGAAGCGATAGACCCCAGTTCCTGGATTTTTTTTACTGGTACCAGGGGTGTGTTCCAGTTTGAATGACTGGGCCTTAGGACCCCTAAGGCCAGATATTTCTGAATACAGGGCCTTATCCCATCTTTAGCTTTCTTGCTCAGAGGATATTTTTTGACATTGATTGGGTGGGCTGTAGTTATTAACCCCACTGTTATTGGAGGTTGTTTCATGGCTAGGCCTAACTCAGCAGTTTTTTCCTAGGCATCTGCAAAATCTGTTATCCATTTCTGGGGTAGCTTGCCTGTTTGATCAGTCTTGGTGGGGGTGACGAGTTGATGTTCATCTTCTACTGACATAGTTAAAGCCGTGACTATAGGAGTTTCTACTGAAGGTTTTAGAAATTTCACTTGGGGGCCTTCAGGGATAAAAGTTATTCTGGCCTGGAGCTTGTTGAGCAGATCTCTGCCCATCAATGGGGGGGGCATTCTGGGATTACTAGAAAGGAGTGATGGATTTTTCCTTTCCCCAGGACCATGGTCCTCTTAGTTGTCTAAGCCCCATATTTACTGCCATTAGGCCCTTGAACTAGAGTCATTTTATTTGATAGATGGCCCAATGGTGTCTTAAGGGCTGAGTATACTGCCCCTGTGTCCACTTCAAAATTTACTCACTGCCGGCAAGTTCTTTGAGTTCTATTGGCAGGGCCAGGTTCCTCCAGGGAAGGAGGGGCTGTGTGTGCCACGGGGTAGTCATCTGGAGAGAGCTGGGCTGGCCTAGATTTCTCCAATGGTGGAGAGTCTGAGTCACCAGCAGGGGAATCACTTAGAGGGAGTTGGGGGTTGGGGGACGAGGACAGGGCATAAGGAGGGGGAGGAGAGTCCAGTAGAGTCTTGAGACTCAGGGAGAACAGAGGGTGGAGGAGGAGGAGCAGAGGGTTTGAGAGATACAATCGTGGGGGAAGCAGTAGGAGTGGGGGCAGGTTCAAGGAAAGGTTTCACCCATGGAGAAGGAGATTTGCAGAGGTCCTGCTAAGTTAAGATATATTGCTGTTGATCTGGATGGCTAAGTGGCCCTGGCTGAAAGACAATATCTCTGAGTTTTTAAATTAGTGAGAAGTAGAAACATCCTTCTGGGGGCCATCCGACTCCGAAGGTGGGTCATTCTGAGGCACAGAGTGTCTACCAGGTCCGGCGTTTTACTGAAAAAGAAAGATTCTGAGCCTTTAAGCAGACTTTGGTCCACTGATCAAGGGTCAGGGACAGAGGCGTTGAAGTGCTCTGTCCCATATGAAAGATACACAAACAGTGAAACCAATGACACACGACACAGACAAGACAAGACAATAAAGACAGGCAATGGACGTCCAGTACTGAGACCAGGACAGAGTAGCCGGCAAAACCTGATGGGCAGGCAATACCGAATCCAAAACAAAATATCACTGAGTCGAGGAGACTATTGTTACTCGATTTCCCGAGACCTCCAGGGCGTCCCCCAGAGACATGACCTGTGGCTCTGTGATACGTCTGTCAGCCACCCTCAGAGAGAGCTCATGCTCATCACCGATAGCCATTATGCCCATCCCTAACCTGAAACCTGAAACCAGAAAGAGGCACCTTACTCACCCTGAGAGGAGCCCATTGTCTGTCTTTCATCCACCACTGCTGGATCTCCCTGTGGCCCTCAGATGTAAAGTTCGGGCGAGCGTTGGAGGAAGAGACCACCAAGAGACTGTCTCATGCAACAGCCAAGGGTCCAGAATTCTGGGACTCAGAGCTCACTTGAATAGAGCAGAGAGCCCTGAGAACAGCTTAAGCAGAGCTTATATACTTTCCTTGGAGAGGGCAGGGAGGGAAGTTTATGGATGGGTCAGGGCGAGTGGGCGGTTTGCGTGTAAACGGGAGAGGGAATACATTCTACAGTTTGGCAGTTCGGGACAGGACATTCTGGAAACAAGATTAGCAAAAAGTTTTCAAGATTTCAACAGTGTTTTGTTAAGCATACAGAAAAACAGAAAGTGACAACTACCTATTTTATGTAATTTCACCAAAGCCTAAATGTAAAGTGAGCATGGATTACTAAAAACATTCTTGTCCAGGTTGCCTAATGCTCACAAATGTCAATTCTCTTCGTGACTACATATTTGTTTCTTCCTAAGATTATATATTCAACCTCAACCTTGTTGAAAATGCCTAATCCTATGACTCACTTAATACTTTGCCTGATTTCATAATGTCTCTATTGATATCTGCTTTCCTACATATTTTCCCCAGTTCATCATTGTGACTGACTCTTCACATGGAATGACATTAACATTCACTCTCTAACTGAAACTCTATTGATAAAGAACTTTGGTCCAAATCCTATACTCACTCTTCTTTCTAAACCTTCCGACTATCTTCCTAATCCTAACAACTATCCCTTTTTGACTGGAGGTTCTCTTTGACATTCAATCATCCAAGGTACAACGTCCTATGCCATTGTATATCGATTTATCTGAGACATCTGTGCAGAAAGTATTTCAATGCTAAGTATCCCAATCAAGGGCCCAATTCTCTTCTGGGCTTCAAATCTTACCTAGATTTCTGTTTTTCATACTTGAATCATACGTCTATATTCTTATAAATATCACAGATTCCCAGTACCATTATTCATCCCACAGAATGATTCCTAACCAAAATCAAACCTGATATTAACCCTAACTACACAGTGTTCCCTCAATCTAACTTTAGAGAAGAGCAGGGACAGAGCTGATCTTAAAATACAGAAATGTAGGGGATCTTCCACCTGCTGAGAACCTCAGAGGTCCATGCAGAAAGGATCCCTGAAGAAGATGTAGGCAGCTATGATGGACGTGTGAGAGCAAAAGTCATCTTCCATGGCAAAAAACCTGGTCAGGATGAAGGGAAGTGTATGAATCAGCCTCTCTCTACTTAATGTAGAGAAGATGGACCAAACCAGGCCTTTGTACAGAGCTGTTCTTTGGTGCCTATGAATGATATATCATTCTAACTTGTGAAAGTGTCACAGGAAGTAGGGGCAGCCTCCAGCTCATGGAACACTTGGAAGCAACTGTTAGAACAAAGTGTTTGGCAAGGCAGTGACCTCATTCAGTTCCTAAAGGAAGTGACCTACCTCACTTCCTTGGTAATGGAACTCTCTAAACTTGGGATCCAGAAAGCCAGGTACCCAGAGCCAATCCCAGTCCCAGTCCCAGTGGGCTCACGTGTTTTGTGTTACTAAGGACAGAGTCACTCTTCCTTGGTACCTACTGATGTGAGGATGGCCAAATGCCAGGGTCATTCTTGAGAAAGCAGGTAGTGTCTCACCACAGGCTCCTGACAACCTCACACAGTTGGCCGAGGAGACCAGATCTGAGAATGGATAGTCCATTTTAGGGGAACATAGTATGACCCACCAGTCAGAGGACACTCCGGATAGTCACAGACCTACTTGGGGGAAGGAGGTGCCTTTTTGCGTGTGGGTGTGAGTTTGTGGTTTTTTCTCATGTTCTGAGAATAGGTAGAAAAGGTGGTTTGTTTGGTTTGGAGTGGACTTTTTCTAGTAAGTTGTTTGATAAGGCGAGTGTTTCTATGTCTGTGTATCCCACTTTGTCCGTGGTTGTAGACATTAGAAAAGAGAATGCATCAATGGATGGGTCCTGTCTAGTAGAAAGCTTCCCAGCATTCATTCTGCCCAATTTGTGAATGGACTTTGACTCGCCTTATGGATGGGCAATGCCTACTATCTTACTACCTTGCTGTTTTCTTCCTGAATTCTGGCCACTCTCGAGACTAGGCTCATGGTTTTGTGTCCAAGATATGTATCACCTCCAAGCTCTGTGACATGGCCATGTACATGATAACTGAAGGGAATTGGAGGATCTCAGAAAACTCAGATATGAATGTGACCAGTAAAGTCTCAGTGGAGAATCCTTGCTTTGGGCCATTTGCTTACCTATTGTTCCATTGCCCTGAATGTCAGGAAGGTCTTTGCCTCAGGCCACCCCTTTGTGAAGCCTGAACAAAACAGTTTTCAAATGGAAATGAATTGGCATCACCTGTGGCTCTTTGATTAATTGCTTTGAAAAGGGATGTTTCTTAATCAGCCTCTTGGTCCTGTGTGAGGCTGTGGCTTAGATTCTCAGCACCTGATGGATCTAAAGAAAGATTCCCTGTGTGCTACAAAACCAAAATGGTCAAAATAGCAGTCATTGTGTATGAAGATTCTCGCCATCTTCTGTAATATTTCTGACATCCATCAAGTGAAAATAGGGATCCTTTGGGACAAATGAGTTCTTCAAATGCCTGCAGAGGCTAGACCATAGATGCTTGGGTTTTTTTCATGACTCCAATTCACATAAAGAATCTATAACTGGCAGTCATTAGGCCTCAAATTGGAGAAGTGAAGCCGTAATAAGGGCAGGCATATTTGATCACTCGTGGTTCACAGGAAGGGTGTTCAGGCCACACTGAATTAGGGAAAATAGGGGCAAGGGAGCATATTTTGGACACTGTCTTGGACTGCGCCCCTTATGAAAACCTCCAGCCAGAGAATTTGATGAGTGTCTATATGGAAGAAGATGAGGGCCATGTGGGAGTGTTTTGGTTTTAATTGTGGTCATTTTTGTGGCGGTTGGAAGACATGACTGTGGCCACCATGACTGGAACTCTGGTGTGATTCCCCTTAGAAACTGAGTTCTGGAACTGACCTCAGAGAAGAATTGCCATGAATTGTGTTGGGATTTTAGGAGGCCACTCATGAGAGTCGCCCTTGGAAATTGAGATCTAGGCAAACTCAGATGGAGACTGCTGAATAGTGACACAGAGCTGTGGTGCACAGGTGTGTGATAAAACATCTCTGGTGGGGCCATGTGGATCTGCCAATGACTTCCAAATGGCTTGTGGCTGAAATGGTGCAGCGCGTAATCCCTTATACGTTTGACCTCTTCATATAAAGCCATCTTGTTATATGGAGAGGTTTCAGGGCAATGTTCACAATCAGGTTGCAATGGTTAAGGGGGCAAGCTATGTGGGATAGAAGCCTGGTTGGTGTATTCTCCTGCAGACCCTGACCCACCACACGTATGAGAAATTCCTCCAGCACTGAGTCCCTGTTGATCTCCTTGTATTTTGTGAAGCAAATACCAAACTCCCAGTGCAACAGCAAGAAACACCATGAAAAGTGGAAGATGAGCAAATGGCTTCACAGTCCACATGGGGAGGCACTTAGCCTTCAGTGGCCACAGTTTCCCAACAAAGAGAGAATTCAGCACTGCTGCCTCATGTTCATTTGAAAATAAGAAACTATATCTTCCAGGTCACATATATGCAGACCCAGCTTTGATGGTCTCACTACAAAGGAAGCTAAAGCTCCTGACAACAACATATATTTCAAGTGCCCAAGGTCAGGGGCAGTTTCTCAAGAAGTTTTAGGCCGGCAGAGCTCCATATTTGTGGAGTGTTTACCTGTTAGACCAGGACATGACAAAAGACCACTGACTCCAATTAAAATCAAATTAAACCAAGCTTATTATTTCCACTGGCTTCCTCTCCCTCTAAAAATGGTGGAAACTAGACAGCAACCCCACCTTTCCTACAGCCCACCTTTATAGCCCAGAAAGTTACACAAAGGCGGGTTACAGAAAAGAGAACTCGGAGAAGCATCACATTAATGCTAGTTTACATTTTTTGTTTTTTGCTGGCCCCTCATCAGAATTTATCAGGACCATTAGAGCCTCAATGACTGTCGTTGTCTGGCCAGGGAAGGCCAATATTTATGAGGTGTCACTAAAGTTTCAGAGAGGGCTGCTATCTGGTCAGAGAGCCAGGCATGGGTGAGTTCAAGGCATGGGCAGGCATTCAAAGCAGATTCAGAATTTGCAGTAATGTATAGTAAAGCCAAAATTATCTTTTCATGGTTTTGTGGCAAGATGGCTCCCAATTTTAATAAATGATCATGTTGGGTCTATCATTCCCCCTTTCTAATGTGCCCCTTCCAAATCTTTGATAGGGTAGGAAAAGAGCAATGAGGGAATTTTAATTCCTCAGGTAACAGTCTCCAAATTTTTAGAACTCACCCAAAACTGGATTCCTGATTTTACCTGACATAATTAATTACTTATATTGATAGTCTATTTATTTTTGGCTCCATAGTTGTTAGACGAGAGGCGTCACTCATTTTGGCGTCTTCAGAGCTGAGAGAGGGTGACGTGAGTGGGCACAGCATATGGGACATGACTTGTCTTTTAGAAGTCAGTTGAGGGACATGGGTTGCCTTTTAGAAATCAGTTCGGTTTGAAGTCTGGTTGGGGAAGAACAGGTTGTAAAGTCATCTGGGGATGGGTTCTTCTATGTGAGAAACAAAAACCATGAGTACTGAAAAAATGTTGCAGCAGCTGGAACATGTCACTGTATAGAAGTTCCCTCAGCAGGCTTTAATATCCCCAGTTATCAGAATGTCAACTTAATATTTAACATTTAGTTTTACATTTGTCCCTCCCCATAAGATACAGTTTAATAATTTAATGTCATCTGATCTTGCAAAATTCTTTTACTAGTATGACCTCTGTGTGTAATAGAGAAACCTTTAATTCTGTTACTCAGGGCTGGATAATCATACTAGCAAACACCAAGCCTACCTGTGTAGGTTAGGAATATCTGTAGGCCTTAAACTTAAAATTTGTGCCTCTGGCAGCTCCTCTTGATAGTCACTTTTTATAGTTATCAGGCATTGCTGACTGAGAATCCTTCTTTGTGGCCTCCAGTCTTACTTATTTTGGGAGGATAACATAAAGTGAATACCTTAAAATATTATTATTATTATTATTATTATTATTATTATTATTATTATTATTTAAAATGTCAGGAATGGCTGTATTTTGGTTTTAACTCTCTTTGCTAAGTGTTTAAGATGAAGCTGTCAAACTGACTTTTGTTTCTATCTATTGTTAACATTAGCTGAGTTTTATGAAAGTCATTCCTGGGGAAACTTGAGAGCAGCTTCTCAGTTCTGCTGGTGCCATTTGCGCTAGGTGGGTCCAGGTCTTGCTTGACCATGGGGCTTCCCTCGGAAGCATCAAAGATGTCTCCCTTCTCTGATGACTCTCTTCTTCATAGAAAATGCACTGATTGGCTTTCTGTTTTCCAGTGGTCTCATTAATCTCCCTGATTGGGAGGTTATGAGGCCCAGAGTTGCAAAGCTTTTAGAGAAGTCCCCTGTTCAATGGATTCAGACTGACTCAGAGGGCAAGAGCCAAATATTGGTTTTCTTGGCTCTTTTCATGTAAATTTAATTTTAAATCCTAATCTTAATTATCCAGCAAATAAATTTTAACAGCCTTATATTAAGAGTACTGGGGTTTAATGTCTATAAGTTTATAATTATTTATCTTTTTATTAATTGGGATCTGTATTGTAGGTGTCTTGTAGGTGATGACTTATTATCTTAAATTAACCCATGCTGTGTTCTTAAAGCAACACTTCTGTAAAACACTAACAGGGAATCTTTAGATCACTTATAAGAAAATTACAAAATAAAATTTTTTAACAAGTGTAAAAATACTTAGTTCGTGTAATAGCTCCCCTGAATTTTTTTAGCTGAGTTATACATTATATCCCCTGTTTGAGATCCTAGTAATCTTAACAGAAAACAAAACAACTTTTGAACATAACTTTAAATGAAACATAATCTTACCTACAGCTTTCGTAGTCATTCTCACATGTAGTAATATGGGACACAGAGCCTTATCTCAGGTAAGGCAGGGCTCTTTATAAATATTAAGTGTTTTAGTTCTAAAGATGAACTTTGTTTTTTTAAATATCATTTTACAAATTTTATATAAATTGTTTGAGGTCACATGAACATTAGCTAACACCATAGGATATCACATTTAAAACATGAATTTAATAAACACTGAAAGTTTTTAACCTTTGAATAGATAAGGCTCTCATTAACATAAAAATACATTTAAATTGTTCCCCAATGTAAAAAGTAACATAAAACTTTACATATCTTATTGAAAACTGGTAAATGAATGCCCAATATATTTTTTTTACTATACAACTTCAGAACACCAGCTTGGTATAATGCTCTTTTAAAGTTTCTACCTTACAGACTTGTATACCTGAAAGATAGGAGCACATTAATAGCATCACAATTACATTGATGTTTCTACATTAAGCAAGTTTAGCTTTTAAAGAAATGGCAGTACAGGGCTCTAAAATAACAGTTCTTATTTAATCAGTTGTTTAATTTTTATGGTTGCTTGCTCTAGAAAAAATAAAACTTAATAAAACACAATGTTATGGGTAAACTTATGTTTTCAGAAATTTTTGTCTCTTTAACACATGACTGATTTTTACAATCTTATACAGACTTTATTACACACTTCTACAGACCTTAGTAAATCAATCAGATATGTAACAAAAGTACTCGTGAATGAGTAATCCCATATCAAATTTACTTTACTTATTTATCAAAATATTAGACAAATGTATTGAAGATTGTAAACCATTTTTTTTTTGTTGAAGGAAAAGTCCTAGAACCAAGTCATATTAGAATTTTTGTAGACATTAATATTTTATTAGATTTTTGAACACCTAGAAAAACTTGTAAGCTGAGTTTTAAAGACATTTATTTTTATCTGTTTATCCCATTTAAATTCAACAATTTAAATCACGTGAATTAAAGATCTTTAGATCCACTTTGTAAAATTTGTTTTTATGAGCGTTGTTTTTATGAGTGCACTTTATATATGTTAATTTGTGTATCATATATATGATATACGGACATATGTATATATAGATATACAACACATAACAACAGTGTGTACACATAATAATAGTAAAGGTCTTGTAGCTTTTCACAGGTGAAATATCCATTGCAATGTTTCAAAAACTCCACAGTTGGTCAAAGATAGAACTGATCAGAAAAACATTAACCTAGGTCTGTAGGATCAAAATCATGAGCTCAAAAAAATAAAGAATCTAAGGAAAAAAATAAGAGTTCTAGAAAAAATGACTGGTAATTAATTAGTAAATACCATACAATTTAACTTTTTTTTTTCTCTTAGGCCTCAGATCAGTCTCCTACTAAGTTCGCAGGCTTCTTTCATTTGCATTTCAACATAAGTCCTGGCTGAGGTCCAGAAGGAACAGGGAAAAGCTGCTAATCTGAGCAGACACCTCAGGCCTAAGGCATTTCAACCATAATATTCAGGTTTGGATGTTGAAAATTATCATACAAGTTTAAGATACAATTCACAAAATTTTATATCTTTACATCTTTTTTTTTGTCAACAGATACCATACTATGATTTACTATCCTTGTCCAATTTAATGCACTGCTACACACAGTGACATTTTCCCAGGCTACCCAGTTCAAAATTGGTGAAAAATAGCCTGAATGATTGGGAAGTTACTTGCCAACTTGGAAGTTGTGTTGTTTAGTTTTCCATCCTAACTATTTAAGTTCTCTGACATGAATTATCTGAAATCATAAACTAAACAATTACCTAAACCCGACTTTTAACTGCAAGATTGTGCAATGCTTTAAAAACCCATTCAGATACCAGATTGTTACAATAAAACATCATCATTTAGACACACATTCAGCTAAGATCATTCCCAAGAAACAATTTATAATATCAACATATCATTGCACATGTCTTAAAGGGCCAGAGAAAAAGACACAAGACAGACAGAAAGGAGCTCCAGAATATGGCTGACAGACAGAAGCCTTTAAAACAGAGCAGATAAGAGAAAAATCAACTACACCAGTGGAACCATAGATGTCCCCACAAGGGAACCAGATGTTTTCACAGAGGGACAACCTGAAATGTAATATCAAGGGTCTCCATGGTTACTTTACTGCATTTAGTGTCCCCTTTTTCTTTTTCTCTTTTTAAAAAAAACAGAGGTGGCATAATCCTTACAGTGCAGGGAAGGAAGGAGGTAATTCTCTGAAAAAACAGGGCTTTGGCAGCTGCTGGGAGTCGCTCAGTCCCTCCTTATACTTACAGGATTAGCTCTTCTGGTTTCGTTCCACCCCAAGCACGCTCCATCTCCTAACATTTCAGTAGTCAGCTCTCAAAAATTTCCGGGGCGGTGGGGGGTACCAAAATTTGTAACTTAAAGTTCACTTCCTGAATTTGAAGTCAATTCATGCCAATTTAATAATGAGGACAGGGTTTGAGAAAAAGAAAAAGGGAGTTTTACTGGTTTGCTAACAAAGGAAAAACACAGGGGTCTCTGCCCAAAGGTTGTAACTCTCTTTGTCTGAAGGGACAAGGGGTTTTAAAGGAATTTCAATTGTTAACCTGGGAGATACTCAGTTCTTACGTCCCCAGCAGGCATTGCCCTGTGCAGTGTGTGTGCTCCAGGCAGCCAGCTAGTGGCTTCTCTTATCCTGCTTAACAAAGGGGGGTAAAGTTCATCACAGTTCTTTAAAACACAGTTCAAAGGGATGTCAGCCTTACATGCTTTATTACCCATTTTCATGTCCAATATCCTTAAGTTTTTTCCACAGAAATCACACAACAAAACACACAAAAACAAACAAACAAAAAACATGTAGAACACAGAAAAAAAACACAAAAAAAACAGAAACTCGGTGCAGAAACAGAAAAACAGAGGAGCAATGGAACATCTTGCTAATGCTCCGGGATAGGAACTTCTGTGTGTCTGTTGGCACCTCTCTACCCTTTCAGAGGAATTCACTACAGAATAGAACAGAGGACAGAATGATTCTCGTTACTGTCCCAGACAGGAGTATATGTGTGCCTCCCCAGGCCACCTCTCCGTCATCAGAAGAGATCTCCCTTTACCGGATATCAAATGTTATATAGGTGCTACTTACCAATGGAGGCCTCCTCCACCATGAGCTTGCTAATTGTTTTAGTGCGGTGGTTCACTGCAGTTCTCCCCGGAACAAAAGCTCACTCCAAGGCCTTGGAACTTGCCTCTCCAGGACGGAGCCCTGGAGGGAAGGCCAGCTTCAGAATTTCCAGCAGTCTGGTCTTGTGATCTGTTGGGGCAGGTTCATCTCGCTGCGGAACTACAAAATGTTAGACCACGATTCAAGAAAAGACCACTGACTCCAATTAAAGTCAAATTAAGACAAGCTTATTATTTTCAGTGGCCGGGCTGCATCTTCCTCTCAAAATAGTGGAAACAAGACAGCAAACCCACCTCTCCTACAGCCCAGCTTTATAGCCCAGAAAGTTACACAAAAGGGGCGTTACAGAAAACAGAATTTTGATAAGCATCACACTAATTTTTGTTTACATTTTTTTTTGCTGGCCCTAGAATCAGAAATTATGAGGACCATTAGAGCCTCAGAGAGGGTCGTTGTATGGTCAGGGAAGGCCATTATTTATGAGGTGTCACTGAAGTTTCAGAGAGGGCTGCGATCTGGTCAGAGAGCTAGGCATGGGGGAGTTCAAGGCACGGGCAGGCATTTCAAGCAGGTTCAGAATTTGCAGTAATTTATACTAAAGCCAAAATTATTTTTTCATGGTTTTGTGGAAAGATGGCTCCTAATTTTAATAAAAGCTTAGGTTGGGTGTATCAACCGTGTCCCTTACTTTTGGAAACTCCTCTACAACCTCCAAGGTTGTGAACTACTGAGCATTTTCCAATCCAGATATGTATTCACAGATTTTCTAACTCTTCTCCTCTAATTGTGTCTTACTTGAGGCCAAGGTAATGTCAAGACATTATTCTGGATGAGAGTGGGAAGATTATTGTGCAGCACATATTTGCATATACATTGGATTCATTTTCCAATTTTCCATTCGAAATACTGAATCCCTGACACTAACCCATAGCTTACTAGATTCTAACTACTAATACTAATATGATGGAGAAAAATAACCCAAATAGAATTGAAATACAAGCATTTCAGAGGAGGCATGGTGTATACTAGAATTGCCTTTTGCAAGATAAAGGGTAGGTGTTATAAATCTAGTGAATTTTTTATTAAAATATTTCTCCATGTGTTTTAAAAATGAACAAATATGTCAATTCCTGACTCCCTTTCTCTCTAGCCTATTCCGCACGTGTATTTTTATATGCACATATAGAATCCTACCTGGTATCACACGTACATTTGTGTGAGGTGCCTGACTTGGCAGATACAAATTGTGAGAAGAGATCACTTCTCGTAAACGCTGTTGGAACTAAAAATTCAACCTATGGGTGAGCTTCCTAGTAGAACATTATACATAAATCCATTTTCAGTAAAATAAATATTATTTTTCCATCTGTGGTTGGTATATATTTTATGATGAATTACGTTTTTCATATATATTGCTACTATTTAATGTCTGTGTGTATTTTGTGTGTATGTATGTGATGTATGTGTGTGTGTGTGTGTGTGTGTTTATATATATATATATATATATACACTCTAAAAATATTTCAAAATATGAATTACATGTGTCTTATATACACTCTCAAAATTCATTCTTTTTCATGTATGTGGATTAATAATCAACTTCTCACAAGATTTATCTCAGAAATATTCATCCACTTGAAATACATATTTGTTTTCTATAACAGAAAACTCACTACAGCGAATGGTGGTTACAAATATCAATATTTCTACAGTAACTGACCCAGTTTAACATCAATGCAAGTGAATTCCTATGGGACATGATGAGTCTTTTGACATTCAATTTCATTCAACACTGGTACATTAATATTTCTTCAGTTTTTGCACTTCATAATATATATATTTCATCCACAAGTTCACAAATTAATATGCATTTGTTTCACTTTCAATCACTTCCTGCTTCAGAACACATGCATTCCTCCAGGTTTCTTGACTGGTCTTTTCATGAGACTTCTTTCCAAACACATTTTTTTCAATTTCCATAATAACTTTTGAAGCAAAACTCACACACATCATGATAAACCATAACCCTAATATTACCATTAGATGTATTACTGGTTGGAATGAATGATTGTATATCAATATAAGATTCCCTGTATAATTTCAGATGTGAATTCATTCCATTATTTAAAGTTGGAACCAGTTACATTACTTATTCACAGTATGGTCTATTCATGCATTATCTCTATTTTCATAAACACAGGGTACATCTATTTGCACCCCCAATAATAATTTATAGTCTTCAAATATTGCTCCCAGAAATGGTGGAAGAAATACTCATGCACCTGATCTACACATACATTTTGTCACAGTAATATTCTGGACACAAATGCAAAGTTCACACTTATGATTGTACCATATCCTAAGTGGAAAGTGAGCATGGATTCCTAAAACATCCATTTCACCTTTGTCTAATGCTCTCAAATATAAATCCTATTGGTGACTACATATTTGTTTCTTCCTAAGATTATGTATTCAACCTCAAGCCTGTTGAAAATGTCTAATCCTGTCACTCACTTTATACTCCTTCTGAATATACTCACAGGAATAGAGCAGAGAGCGCTGAGAACAGCTTAAGCAGAGCTTATATACTTTCTTTGGAGAAGGCAGGGACAGAAATTTATTGATGGGTCAGAGCGAGTGGGCGGTTAGTGTGAATCTGGGTGAGGGAATACATTCTGTAATTTGGCAGTTGGGGAGAGCACAATCTGGGAACAAGATTACAAACAGTTCTCAAGATTTCAACAGTGTTTTGTTAAGCATACAGAAAAACAGGAAGTTACAAGTACCTTTTTTATTAACCTTTCTTTCCGCACTTCTTCTTCGTGCTACTTTTAATCATAAAAGTGATTATTGGGGCGTGTCACATTCTATGTCTGCTAGTGGGGTATTACCATAAGTTTAACTTGTCCAATTTGAGCTTGGGGAAAAGAACTTACATGGTTGAGCAAACAGGGTTTTATAGTTAGCAATAATATGATGATTATTATTGGACAGGCCAGGGTTGATAAAAGCGTAGATAACCAGGGGGACTGTGTGAACCAAGACTCAAACCACCCTTTTTGGGCCTCTCTCTCTCGTTGACGCTTTTCAAGGCATCCTTTTATTTTACAACCTCAGTATGGTCGGCATCAAAACAACATTATTACATCAATGCAGCACAAAGGCCCCCTTCTCTCATGGAGGGGAGGTCCAACCCTCAACTTGAGTGTAAAACAACTTCAGAGAGAGATGTTAAAGATTCCTGCAAAGCTGTGATGGAGGTTTCTATTATCTTTAAGTTTTGGTCTCTTGCTGCTTCTATTTGGGTCATTTGTTGTGTACCATGGAGCAGGGCAGTGGTTCCTGTGACTACCCCTGCCACAACTCCAATTCCTAATATGATGGCTAAAGTGAGGGATATATGTTCCCAGTGGAACCGGGTTGTATGCCCCCCTGTTTGAACTTCAAATGAACCTGGGTCATTAAAGAGCAATCTGGGACACATCTTCACCATTACACAATTAATCACATCTGTTGACCATTTAATGAAAACATAAACAATGTTTAAGTATGTAGAATTATACTGTTGTAGGGACGGACAAGGCACGGCACCTAAGATAGCACCAAAGACAGGGAAACAGTCGTATTTGGTTGCAACCGGATTCAGAGGGCATTGCTTCTGTTGTAATCAATTAACTCCCTGAACCCCAATTTTAGGTAGTTTTAGAATTTTGTACCCAACATGAAAGAGAAGGGACTCAGAAGTTCACAGTCTGCAGAAATTCTCAAAACGAAGCTTTTTTTTTTCTGTTTTTTCCTCTATTGTGGGCAAGTTAACTTTTCAAGGACACCTGGGAGGAAGAGAGCTTTTTTTTTTCCTTTTCTTTTATCCCCCTGCCAACTGTTACCATGGAGCCCAGTTTGTAACTTTTTATCTTAGAAATGTAGCCATCTCTGTGAAGCCCCAGCTCAAGGCCAGAGGCCTTGTTCACATATTCTGTGAAAAACTATTAAGGGGGTGTCTAGCTTAGGAGTGATGATTTTTCCAGCCAGTAGGCAAGTAGAACAGGGCAACAGAATAAGAGGAAGTTAATCTACACTGAACTCATTTATAGAGACTCTTTTGCTGAAAGTCCTAAAGTCAGCCATGGTGGAGACTTCTGGAGAAGTTCAGTGAAGATTTTTCTGAGGGCCTGGTACAGAGGGGGAAGATGGGGAAGGCGGGAGGTGAGAGTAGCTCCGTGGATCTCAGAATAAGGAAGGAGAGATGTAAAAGAATAATGGGAAAGGATTTTGGGATTTTCCTAGCAACATAAATTGAGCAGTAGAAACGGTAGAGCAGAAAGGAAGACGGGAGTGAGTATCCCAAAAAGCCTGTGAGGGACTTTAAAATTTAGTAACCTGTTTTCAGTGATGACAAAGCAACTTTAAAGGCCATTTTCATTACATCTTCGATAGGGGTCTGAGGGCTCTCCTAAGCTGGTTTGAGCTTTGGGTTAGGTGGTAAGAGGACCTGGTGGGACCCGTTGTGGGCACTGACAGGAAAAGAGAGAAGTGAGTGGGTGGATGGGTACCTCAGTACCTGCTACCTCAGCAAGGGGGCAATGCTCTGAGAACCGGCGGAGGTTTCGGTTTTTGATCTAGTAATTGGAGAAGAGAAATCAGGTTTGCTGAGGTGGGACTGACAGCAGAGAGTATGGAGCAGAAGGCTGAGTTTGAGGAACTATTGGAGAAGCATAGTTCAGGATGTGAGCGAAAGAGGAAAAAGGCCTTCACATAGGGGAATTTCCTTTCACCCTTTTGAGCACTTGCAGAAGTTAAAAAGGTCACACAGAATTTGAGGATCTAGAGACTCCTCTGGGGGCCATCAGTTTGGGTTGTCTAAGTGGTAATATGGCCAATGCTGTGTACTGAATTTGATGAGGATTTTGGGTTCCACCAGGCAGCCCCTGTATGCTCAAATCCCCATGACTTACAGAAGAAGTCGGCTTTTCCCCCACACAGCCGTGGCGGTTTGTGGCTTTGATAGTCTGCCGGGCAAACATACTAATATAGGCTAGCCAACCTGCATCTGGCTTGCCTGTCCCTACAACCATAATGTTTGTTTCCATTATCTATGGTACGGAAAGGATTTAATGGAATTTTAATGGGATCCTCTTCATCAGGGACATTCTAATAGGAAAGACCTATAGCCAGCTGACAAATGTCTGGGTGGAGAGATGGCCTCCAGGTCCCTAAGTGGGCTGTATGCAAGAGAGACCATACTTCTTATCTAGTAGGATTTGTGATCAGCCATCGCTGCAGTAGGGGCTGATGAGCGTTAGGACTACGGGTGGCCAAGGAGAGAGTCTATAGCCTTACCCACGTGGCGAATATGCAATTTGAAAGGGTTTCCAGTCTTTTCCAGTTTCCAGCCAGAGTCTGGACATGGCACAGGCTTGAGATGAGACACATGGATGGAGGAAGTGATTCCCTCTACTTTTATTGCTTTAGGTGCTATAAGTAGCACCTGGAATGGTCCTTTCCAGCGGGGTTCCAGGGATGACACTTGATGTCATCTTATGTAGAGGAAGTCTCTTTCTTGATATCAATCTGGATTCCCCTCGTCCCCAGGTTGGAAGGCAGTAGCCAGCTGTTTCCACAGGTATAGCTGAGTTCTTACAAGAGATTTAAGTCTGTCAAGCAAGGGTGTGTGGAAGGGATCCTTAGGTCTTAGAGTCGGGGTTAGGTCTCTTAGTGGAGGAGGGGCCCATAGAGAATTTCATAGCGGGTGAGGTTACACAAAGAAACAAAGGGAGTATTTCTTGCATGAAACAGTGCATAAGGCAGGAGCATAGTCTAATCTTTTATGCCGGTCTCTAAGCTTAATTTCGTTAAGGTCTCTTTAATGGTTTTATTTATTTTTTTTACGTGTCCTGATCTCTGGGGTCTGTAAACACAATGTAACTTCCAATTAATCCCCAGGGTCCTGGCTATCCCCTGATTTACCTGGCCCATGAAGGGTCTTCAATTATCAGACGATGTTACATTAGGCAGGCCGTGTCTTTGATAAATATCTTTCAGGATCTTCTTGACCACAATTTGTGCCGGTTTTCTTTTATTTTTTTTTTTTTTTTGGTGGGAATGGCTTCAATCCATCCTGAAAATGTATCTACAAAGACTAGGAGATATTTAGGCCCATACCTTGCTGGCTTAATTTCAGTAACGTTCACTTCCCAGAATTGTCCTGGTCTAATTCCTCATAGGTGCTTTCCTGTAGGAAGCTTGGAAGTGTAAGCATTAACCAATTGACAGAACTGAAAGGCTTTTGTTACCCATTCAATTATTTCCTTTCACTGTGAGTGAGTTAGTCTAAAACTCTGTTCTTGATCCTACAGTAATGCCTGCAGTTTTTTTGAACCAAGTTGATTGAGTTGATGTACATTTTTAACGTAGTGTAGGGCTTTCTGAAATTGCAGGCTGGGCTCACTGAAGTTGAGGAGTTCATTGTCAGTGTTCTTAGATGTTATCAAAAGCTTGTTGGTGCTCAAGGGTCCATTGGAATTGGGCATTCTCATTTAACAGCGGGTATAAAGGAGCAGCTAAGAACACAAACCCAGGTCCATAACCTGCTAAAGCCAGCAGTCCCAAGAAACTCTCTATGTTGTCTCCTGTTAAATGGGGGTGGTATCTGCACAACGGTTTGTTTCCTGGGCTCAGTGAGCCATCATTTACCGTGCCTAAGGGAATACCCCAGGAAGATTACTTCTTGCTGGCAAATTTGGGCCTTTTTGTCCGAAGCTCTCTACCCAAGTTGAGCAAGCTCAGATAATAGTGCTTGGGTCTCAGACTCACAGTTTTCTTTGGTGTTGGCTGCCAGTAGCTGGACATCCACATATTGAAGCAGAATGACTTCGGGGTGTGTAGTTCTGAAGTTGTAGAGATGTCTGTGAAGGGCTTCATCAAAGAGAGTGGGGGAGTTTTTGAACCCCTGTGGGAGTCTAGTCCAACTTAGTTGAAAAGACGTTCCGGTTTCTGGGTCTACCTACTCAAAAGCAAACAGCAACTGACTATCTTTATGCAGAGGCAAGCAAAAGAAAGCATCTTTTAAGTACAGAACAGTATACAATTTTCACTCGGCCACAGCAAAGAGATTATTGGGGTTCCAGCATGCTGGGGCTCAGAGCTCACTTAAATAGAGCAGAGAGCCCTGAGAACAGCTTTAACAGAGCTTACATACTTTTCTTGGAGAGGGCAGAAAGGGAAATTTATTGATTGGTCAGGGCGAGTGTGCGGTTTGCGTGCACCCGGGTGAGGGAGTATATTCTGCAGTTTGGCAGTTGGGGACAGCACATTCTCAGAACAAAATAGCAAACAGTTCTCAAGATTTCAACAGTGGTTTGTTAAGCATACAGAAAAACAGGAAGTGACAAGTGCCTATTTAATTAACCTTTCACCTAAGCAAAATGGAAAGTGAGCATGGATTACTAAAAACAACCATGTCCAGGTTGCCTAATGCTCTCAAATGTTAATCATATTGGAGGCAACATATGTCTTTCTTCCTAAGATTATATATTCAACCTCAACCATGTTGAAAATGTCTAACCCTCTTACATTATACTTTGCCTGATTTCCTAATGTCTCTATTGATATCTGCTTTCCTACTTATTTTCCCCAGTTCATCATTGTGACTGACCCTTCGCGTGTGCTGACACTGACATTCACTCACTACCCAAAAATCTATTGCTAAAGAATTTTGTCCAAATGCCATAATCACTCTTTTTTCTAAACCTACAGGCTATCTTCCTAATCCTACAGACTATGCCTTTTTGACTGGATGTTCTCTTCGACATTCAATCATCCAAGGTAGAAGGTCCTATCCCATTTTATATCGATTTATCTGAGACATCTGTGCGGAATGTAATTCAAAGCTAAGTATACCAATCATGGGCCCAATGCACTTCTAGGCTTCAAATCTTACCTAGATTTATATTTTCATACTTATATTTCACCTATATATTCTTGTAAATATTGCAGATTCCCAATACTATTAGTCATCATGCAGAATGATTCCTAACCCAAATCGAACCTGTTATTAACCCTAACCATACACTGTTCCCTCAATCTAACTTTAGAGAAGAGCAGGCCCAGAGTTGGTCTTTCAATACAGGAATGTAGGAGATCTTCCAGATGCTGAGAAACTCAAAGATCCATGTAGAAATGAACTCTGGAGAAGTTGTAGGCAGCTATGAAGGACCTGAGAGAGCAAAAGTCATCTTCAATGGCAAACAACCTTGTCAGGATGAATGGTTTTGTCTGTATCAGTCTCTCTGTTCTTAATATAGAGAAGATGGACCAAACCAGGCCTGTTTGGAGAGCTGTTCCCTGGTGCCTATGGTTGATATACCATTCTAACTTGTGAAAGTGTCACAGTAAGTAGGGGCAGCCTCCATCTCATGGGACACTTGGAAGCAACTAATAGGACCAAGTGGTTGCCAAGGCAGTTAGCTCATTCAGTTCCTAAAGGAAGTGACCTACATCTCTTCCTTGGTGATGGAACTCTCTGAACTTGGGATCCAGGAAGCCAGGCACTCAGAGCCAGTTGCAGTACTAGTCCCAGTGGACTCACTTGTTTGGATTTACCAAGGAAAGAGTCAGTCTTTCTTGGTACCTGCTGATGTGAGGATGGAAAAAGCCAGAAGAGCTCTGAAGAGGGGCCTTTACTGAGAAAGCAGGTAGTGGCTAACCGCTGGCTCCAGACAACTTCACAGTGTTGGCCAAGGAGACCAGACCCGAGACAGGACAGGCCATTTCAGGAAAACATAGTAGGGCCCACCAGTCATAGGACACTCTGGATAGTCACAGACATACTAGGGGGAAGGTGGTGCCTTTGTGGGTGTGGGTGTGAGTTTGTGGTTTTGTCTCATGTTCTGAGAATAGGTAAGAAAGGCGGTTTGTTTGGTTTGGAGTGGACAAATTCTAGTATGACTTATGACAAGGTGAGTGTTTCTATATCTGTGTATCCCACTGTGTCCTTCGTTGTAGACATTAGAAAAGAGAATGCATCATGGATGTGTCCTGTCTAGTAGAAAGCTTCCCAGCATTCATCCTACCCTATTTATGAATGGACTGTCACTTGCCTTAGGGATGGGCAACACCTACTTCCTTCCTAAGTCCCTGTTTTCATCAGGAATTCTGGCCACTCTCCAAAATAGGCTCATGGTTTTGTGTGCAAGATATGTACCACCTCCAAGCTCTGGGACATGGCCGTGCACTGGATAGCAGAAGGGAATGGGGAGCATCTCAGAAATCTCAGATATCAGTGTGACCAGGAAAATATCAGTGGAGAAACACTGCTTTGGGCCTTTTGCTTACCTATTGTTCTGTTGCCCTGAATCTCAGGAAGGTTTTTGCCTCAAGCCACCACTTTGTGAAGCGTGAAGAAAACAGTTTTTAAATGGAATTGAATAAGCATCACCTGTGGCTCTTTGCTTAATTGCTTTGGAAAGGGACTTGTCTAAATCAGGTTCTTGGCCCTGTGTTAGGCCGTGGATTAGATTCTCAGCACCTGATGGATCCAAAGAATGATCCCATGTGTACATCCAAAACCAAAATAGCAAAAAGTTCAGTCATTGTGGATGAAGTCTCTTGCCTTCCTCTGTTAGGTTACTGATCTCCATCAAGTGAGAATAGGGATCCTTTCTTTCAAATGAGCTCTTCAAAGCCCTGCAGAGGCTAGCCCATAGGTGCTTGGGTTTTCTCATGACTCCATATCACATTAAGAATCTATACCTGACAGTCATTAGGCCTCAAATTGGAGAAGCAGAGCAGTATTAAAGGCAAGCCTATTTGACCACTCCTGGTTCACAGAAAGGGTGTCCAGCCCACCATGACTTTAGCCAAATGAGGGGAAAGGGACCTTATTTTGGACACTGTCTTGGGCTGCACCCCTCATGGAAAACTCCGGCCATAGGTAATGATGAGTGTCTATGTGGAAGAATATGAGGGCGATGAAGGAGTGTTTTGGTTTTAATTGTGGTCATTTGCGTGGCAGTTGAATGAGATGACTGTGTCCATCTGGGCTTGAACTCTGGAGTGATTCCCCTTAGAAAATGAGTTCTGGTACTGAACTCAGAGAAGTATTGTCATGAATTTTGTTGGGATTTTAGCAGGCCACGCATGAGAATCACCCTTGGAAACTGAGATCTAGGCCCAGGGTGGCTTTCCACAGAGCACTGGGTATCTCATCCAGGATATCACATGATATATTCTGAAATAATTGGCAGCCATAGTTGAAAGTCAAAACACACATGGACCTTACATTGTAGAACTCAATGTACCTGGCTTCATGTGACCTTTGGCCACTCTTTGGGAAGCCTTGCCTGTGAGAGTCCTCCAGAGCTTTCATTGAAATTAGCTTCCTCAACACTTAATGGTCCCTGAATGATTTGAACCCACAGTACCTCCAACTTCATCCTTGAAAAACGGGGAAGACATATACCATGAAATGTTTTAAATTCCCATGACCAGGTGGCACTTGAGAACCTTTGGATGTCCTGCTGCTGATCTTGAGTGTTCCAGCAAAAGCGTTGATTGACTGTGTTTCATTTAAATGGTGTAGAACAGAGATGCCAGTAAGTTGGAGCCTGCTGAGTAGTGGGCCTATTGCAGTGGTGTGCAAGTGTGTGATAAAGCATTTGTAGTGGGGCCATGTGAATGTGCTATTGGCTTTTAAATGGCTTGGGACTGACATGGTGCAGCCAGCAGACCCTTATATGTAAAGGCATCTTGTTATTTGGAGAGATTTCAGGGCAATTTTCAGAATCAGGTTGCTATGGACAAGGGGGCAAGCTATGTTGGATAGAAGCCTGGTTGGTGCTTTCTCCTGCAGATCCTGACCCACCACACATGACAGAACTCCCTCCAGCACTGTCTCCCAGTTGAACTTGTTGTATTTCATGAAGCGAATACCAAAGTCCCAGTGCAGCACCAATAAAAACCATGAAAAGTGGAGGAATTCCAAATAGCTTCACAGTCCACATGGGAAGAAACTTAGCCTCCAGTGGCACCAGTTTACCTACAAAGAGAGAATTCAGCAATGCTGCCTCAAGTTCAATGTAAAATAAGAAACCATGTCCTCCAGGTCACATAGATGCAGACCCAGCTTTGATGGTCTAACTAGAAAGGAAGCTACTGCTCCTGAGAATAGCATATATTTCAAGTGCCCAATCTTGGAGGCAGTTTCTCAAAAAGTCTATAGGCCAACAGAGCTCCATGTTTGTGGAGTGTTTACCCACACAGGTAATGTCAAGTCATTGTTCTGGATGAGAGTGGGAATAATTTTGTGTAGCACATATTGCATACACATTGGATTCCTTATCTAATTTTCCATTCGAAATACTGAAACCCTGACACTAACACATACCCTACTAGACTCTGACTACTAATCCTAATATGAGGGAGAAAAATAACCCAAACAGAATAGGAATACAAGCAGATCAGAGGAGGCATGGTGTATATTTGGACTTTCCTTTTGCATTTCATAGGGTAGGAGTTATATATCTAGTTAATTTTTTGTTGGAATAGGTCTCTATGTGTTTTTAAGTTAAGAAATATGTGAATTCTTGTCTCCGTTTCTCTGTAGCTTATTCAGCACATGTATATTTATATGCACATATAGAATCCTTCCTGGTATGAAACATGCATACTTGTGAGGTGGCTGACTTGGCAGATACAAATTGTGAGAAGAGATCACTGCTCCTAAACAGTGTTGGAACTGAAAATTCAACCTATGGGTTAGCTTCCTAGTTGAATAACACTATACGTAAATCCATGATCAGTAAAAAGAATATTTTTGGATCTGTGGATAATATATAATTCGTGGTGAATTTCGATTGGCATATATATTGCTCTTTTTAATATCTCTGTGTGTGTGTTTGTGTGTGTGTGTGTATATATATATACACACACACACACACGAAGTATATATATATATATATATATATATATATATATATATATATATATATATATATTCTCCAGATTTTTCAAAATATGAAATATATGTGTCTTATACCCACTCCATTAATTCATTCATATTCATGTATATGGATTTATAATGAACTTTTCACAAGATTATTCTCAGAAATATTCATCCCCCTGAAATACATATTTGTTTCCAGTACTGAAAACTAACTTCAGTTAATGTTGCATACAAATACTAATATTTATACAGTAACTGACCCAGTTTAACCTCAATGCAAGTAGATTCCTATGGGACATGTTGTGTATTTTAATGTTCATTTTTATTCAACACTGGTACATTACTATTTCTTCAATTTATGCACATCATAGGATATATATTTCATCCACCAGTTAGCAAACTTATAGGCATTTGTTTCACTTTCAATCACTTCCTGCTTCAGAGCACATGGATTCCTCCGTGTTTCTTGAATGGTCTTTTCATGAGACTTCTTTCCAAACACATTATTTTAAATTTCCATAATCAGTTTTGAAGCAAAACTCACAGACTCTTCATGATAAACCATAAACCTAATATTACCTTTAGATGTATCAGTGGTTGGAATGAATGTATGTGTATCAATATAAGATTTCCTTTATATTTTCAGATATAAATTGAATGCATTATTTAAATTTGGAACCCATTATATTATTTATTCACAGTATGGTCTATTCTTGCATTATCTCTATATTCATAGTCACAGGGTACACCTATTTGTACACCCAATACTAATTTGTACATCTTCAAAATATTGCTCCCAGAAATGGTGGAAGATATACTCAAGTCACCTTATCTACATGTACATTTTATCACAGTAATATTCTGGACACGAAAAGCAAAGGTCACACTTATTATTTTACCAATGTAATGGTCAGGCGAGTGTCAGAGGAAGAGACCACAAGAGACTGTCTCATGCAACAGCCAAGGGTTTATGGGGGTCCAGCATGCTGGGGCTCAGAGCTCCCTTGAATAGAGCAGAGAGCCCTGAGAACAGCTTAAGCAGAGCTTATATACTTTCCTTGGAGAGGGCAGGGAGGGAAGATTATTGATGGCTCAGGGCGAGTGGGCAGTTTGCATGCAAACAGGTGAGGGAGTACATTCTGCAGTTTTGCAGTTGGTACAGCACATTCAGGGAACAAGATTAGCAAACAGTTCTCAAGATATCCTCAATGTTTTGTTAAGCATACCAAAAAATTGGAAGTGACAAGTACCTATTTTATTAACCTTTCATTCCCCACTTCTTCTTTTGGTTACTTTTAATCATTAAAGTGATCATTGGGGGTGTCACATTTTATGTCTGCTAGTGTGGTATATTGTTTTCTTATTACCATAAGTTTAACTTGTCCAATTTGAGCTTGGAAAAATGAAACTACACGGTTGAGCAAACAGGGTCTCACAGTTAGCAATAATATGAGGTTTATTAATGGACCAGCCAGGGCTGATAAATGCGTAGTTAACCAGAGGGACTCTGTGAACCAAGACTCAAACCACCCTTTTGGGGCCTCTCTCTCTTGTTGATGCTCTACAAGGCGTCTTCTTAATTTAATCATAGATTCTTTTACAACTCCAGTATGGTCGGCATAATAACAACATTCTTCACTCAATGCAGGACAAAGGCCCCTTCTCTCAATAAGAGGAGGTCGAACCCTCGCCTGTTCTGTAAAACAACTTCAGAGAGAGAGGTTAAAGATTCCTGTAAAGCTGTGATGGAGGTTTTTAATATCTTTAAGTTTTGGTCTATTGCTACTTCTAATTGGGTCATTTGTTGTGTCCCATGGACTAGGGCAGTGGTTCCTGTGCCCACCGCTGCAGCAACTCCTATTCCTAATAGGATGGAGAAAGTGAGGGATACGGGTTCCTGGTGGAACCAGGTTGTATGCGCCCCTATTGGAACTTTAAATGATCCTGCGTCATGATAGAGGACTCTGGGAAACATCTGCACCATTACATACTTAATCAGAGGAAGAGACCACAAGAGACTGTCTCATGCAACAGCCATATGTTGATCATTTTATGAAAACATAAACAATGTTTAAGTATATAGAATTATACTGTTGTAAGGACGGACAAGGCAAGGCATCTAAGATAGCACAGAAGACAGGGAAACAGTCCTATTTGGTTGTAACCAGATTTAGAGGGCATTGCTTCTGTTGTAATCTTTTAATCCCCTGAACCCCAAGTTTAGGTAGTTTCAGAATTTTGTACCCAACATGTAACGTAAGGGGCTCAGAAATTCACAGTCTGCAGAAGTTCACAAAAAGCAGTTTTTGTTTCTGTTTTTTTTTTTCCTCTGCTCTGGGAAAGTTAACTTTTAAAGGACACCTGGTAGGGGGAGAGCTTTTTTCTTCTTTTTTTTTCTTCCTGCCAGCTGTTTCCATGGAGCCCAGTTGGTAACTTCTTTATCTTAGAAATGTAGCCATCTCTGGAAGCCCCAGCTCAACGCCAGAGGCCTTGTTCACATATTTTGTGAAAAAATAGTAAGGGGGTGTCTAGCTTAGGAGTGCTGATTTATTCCAGCCAGTGGCCAAGTAGAACAAAGCAACACAAAAAGAGGAAGTTTATCTACACTGAACTCTTGTATAGGGCCTCTGTTGCTGAAAGTCCTAAAGTCAGCAATGATCAAGGCTTCTGGAGAAGGCCATTTAAGATTTTTCTGTGGGATTGGAACAGAGGGAAAGACAAGGAAGGTGGGGGGTGAGAGCAACTCCGTGGTTCTGAGAATGAGGAAAAAGAGATATAAAAGAATAATGGGAAAGGGGTTTGGGATTTTCCTGGCAATAAAACTTGAGCAGTAGAACAGGTAGAGCAGAGGGGAGGATGGGAGTGAGTATCCCAAAAAGCCTTTGAGGGACTTTAAATTCTTTGTAACCTGTTTTCAGTGATGACAAAGCAACTTTAAAGGCCATTTTCATTACATCTTGGATAGGCGTCTTAGGGCACTCCTCAGCTGGTTTGAGCTTTGTGTTAGCTGGTAAGAGGACCTGGTGGGACCCGCTGCGTGCACTGACAGGAGAAGAGAGGAGTGAGTGGGTGGAAGGGTACCTCAGTACCTGCTACCTCAGCAAGGAGGCAATGGTATGAGATCCAGCGGAGGTTTTTGTTTTTGATCTAGTAATTGGAGGGGAGAAATCAGGTTGCTCATGTGAGAGTGACTGCAGAGAGTCTGGAGCAGAAGGCGGGGGGTGAGGATGTATTGGAGAAGCATAGTTCAGGATGTGAGCAAAGGAGGGAAAAGGCATAAACATAGGGGAATTTCCTTGGAAGGAAATTCCCAATTGATGGATCTTTTTGAACACTTGCCGAAGTTGAAAAAGTCACACAGAATTTGAGGATCTGGAGACCCCTCTGGGGGCCATCAGTTTTGGTTGTCTAATTGGTAATATGGCCAATGCTGTGTACTGAATTTGGTGAGGAGTTTGGGTTCCACCAGGCAGCCCCTGTATGCTCACATCCCCATTATTTTCAGAAGTCCGCTTTTCCCCCACACAGCCATGGCTGTTTGTGGCTTTGATAGTCTGCCGGGCAAACATAGTATTCTAGGCTAGCCAACCTGCATCTGGCTCGCGTGTCCCTAGATCCATAATGTTTGTTTCCATTATCTGTGGTACAGTAGGGATTTAATGGAATTTTAGTTGGATCCTCTTCATCAGAGATATCCCTATATGAAAGACGTATAGCCAGCTGACAAATTCTGGGTGGAGAGATGGCCACCAGGTCCCTAAGGGGGCTGTATGCGAGGTAGACCATACTTCTTGTCTAGTAAGATTTGTGATCAGCCATCGCTGATGAACGGGCTGATGAGGGTAAGGACTACTGGTGGACAAAGGGAGAGTCTATAGTCTTATCCACATGGCGAATATGCAATTTGAAAGGTTTTCCAGTCTTTTCCAGTTTTTCAGCCAGAGTCTGGACAGGGCGCAGGCTTGAGATAAGAATTAGGATCCAGGAATTGATTCCTTCTACATTTACCACTGTAGGTTTTATAAGTAGCACCTGGTATGGTCCTGTCCAGCAGGGTTACAGGGATGACACCTGATGTTGTCTTATGTAGAGGATGTCTCTTATTTGATATCGATGTGGAGTCCCCTCTTCACCAGGTTGGTAGGCAGTGGCCAGCTGTTTCAACAGGTATCGCTGAGTTCTTTCAAGAGCTTTAAGTCTGTCAAACAAGGGGTTGTGGAGGGGATCACTAGGTCTTAGAGTTGGGGTTAGGTCCCTTACTGGAGGAGGGGCTCCATAAAGAATTTCATAGGGGGTGAGGTTACACAAAGAAATAGAGGGAGTATTTTTTGCATGAAACAGTGCATAAGGCAGGAGCATAGTCCAATCTTTTATGCCGCTCTCTAAGCTTAATTTCGTTAAGGTCTCTTTAATGGTTCTATTTATTTTTTTTACCTGTCCTGAGCTATGGGGTCTATAAGCACAATGTAACTTCCAATTTATCCCCAGTGTCCTGGCTAACCCCTGACTTACCTGGGCCATGAACGCCGGGCCATTATCAGACCCTATTACCTTAGGCAGGCCGTGTCTTGAAAATATATCTTTCAGGATCTTCTTGACCACCAATTGTGCCTTTTTTTGTGGGGAAGGCTTCAATCCATCCTGAAAATATATCTACAAAGGCTAGCAGATATTTAAGTCCATACCTTGCTGGCTTAATTTCAGTAAAGTCCACTTCCCAGAATTGTACTGGTCTGGTTCCTAATAGGTGCTTTCCTGCGGAAAGCTTGGAAAGATAAGCATTAACCTATTGACAGACCGGACAGACTTTTGTTACCTGTTCAGTTATTTCCTTTTGCTGTGAGTGGGTTAGTGGAAAACTCTGTTCTTGATCCTTCAGGAATGCCTGCAGTTTCTTTGAACCAAGGTGTGTGAATTAATGTACATTTTTAACGTAGTGTAGGGCTTTCTGAAATTGCAGGCTTGGCTCTGTCAAGTTGAGGAATTCAGTGCCAGTGTCGTTAGATGTTATCAAAAGCGTTCTGGTGCTCAGGGGTCCATTGGAATTGGGTATCTCCATTTAACAGCGGGTATAAAGAAGAAGTTAAGGACGCAAACACAGAAATCCATAACCTGCAAAACCCAGTAGTCCCAAGAAACTCTCTGTGTTGTCTGCTGCTAGATGGGGATGGTATCTGCACAACCGTTTGTTTTCTGGGCTCAGTGAGCCATCGTTTACTGCCCCTAAGGGAATAGCCCAGGAAGATTACTTCTTGCTGGCAAATTTGGGCCTATTTGGCAGAAGCTCTATACCCGAGTTGAGCAAGCTCATATAATAGTGCTTGGGTCCCAGACTCACAGTTTTCTTTGGTGTTGGCTGCCAGTAGCAGGTCATCCACGTATTGAAGCTGGGTGACTTTGGGGTGTGTAGTTCTGACGTTGTTGAGATCTCTGTGGAGGGCTTCATCAAAGAGAGTGGGAGAGTTTTTGAACCCCTGTGGGAGTCTAGTCCAAGTTACTTGATCAGACGTTCCAGTTTCTGGGTCTACCCACTAGCAAGCAAACAGCAACTGACTATCTTTATGCAGAGGCAAACAAAAGATAGCATCTTTTAAGTCCAGAACAGTATACCATTTCTGCTAAGGGTTCAGAGTGATAAGCAGATTGTACGAATTAGTTACCGTGGAGGGAATGTCCTGCACTCTGTTATTAATCTCTCTTAGGTCTTGAACGGGGGATAGTCCCCGGTTCCTGGCTTTTTTTACTGGGAGCAGGGGAGTCTTCCAGGCCGATTGACAGGGCCTTAGGACCCTAAGGCCAGATATTTCTGAATATGGGGCCTTATCCCATCTTTAGCTTTTCTGCTCAGAGGATATTGTTTGACATTGATTGGGGAGGCTGAGGTTTTTAACTCCACTGTTCTTGGAGGTTGTTTCACGGCTAGGCCTAACCTAGCTGTTTTTGCCCAGGTATCTGGGTAATCTGTTATCCATTTCTGGGGTAGCTTGCTTGTTTGAGCAGTCTTGGGGGGTGTGAAGAGTGGATGTTCATCTTCTACTGACATTTATAAAGCCAAGACTATAGGAGTTTTTACTGAAGGATTTAGAAATTTCATTTTGTGGTCTTCGGGGTTAAAAGTTGTTTTGGCCTGGAGCTTACTGAGCAGATCTCTGCCCATCAATGGGGCCAGGCATTCTGGGATTACTAGGAAGGAGTGATGGATTTTTCCTTTCCCCATGTCCATGGTCCTCTTAGTTGTCTATGTCTGATATTTACTGCCATTAGCCCTTTGAACTACAGACATTTTATTTGATAGTGTGCCCAGTGGGGCCTTAAGGGCTGAGTATACTGCTGCTGTATCCACTTCAAAGTTTACCTGGGTCCTCTCCACTTCAAAAGTTACCCTGAGCTCGGGGAAGGGATCTGAACCCCGACGTTCTTAGTCATCCTTTTGAGTCAGAATGGCTGGCTGTCGTGGCTGTCTCTTTTCTAGGGCACTCTTTGGCCCAGTGACCTTTTTCTTTACAGTAGGCACAATGATCTGAGGCCAGGGGTGGCCTCTAGCGTGCGCCCAGGTTTCCGTTCCTGTCTTCCTGTTTGTTAATTTCTGGCCTATTTATTGTTGTGACCAGGACCTTAGTCAATGCCTTAGTCTGTCTTTTGCATCTCTCATCTTCCCTTTGCTCCCTTTCTTTCTCTTTGTTTCTCTCATATAGTATACTTTCTCGGCTTCTCTGACTAAATCTCCCAAAGTCATATCTTGTGATCCCTCTAAGAGTTGTAACTTTCTTTTAATATCCAGGGCAGCTTGCCCAATGAAGGCCATCATGACAGATGCCTTTTGATCCTCTTCCTGAGGATCAGTAGGAGTAAATCTCCTATATGCCTCCATAATTCTCTCTAGAAACATAGAGGGATATTTATCAGGCCCTTAAATTATCTCTCTTACCTTGGCCAAATTAGGTGGTTCCCTAGAGGCCGATTGGAAACCCACTATTAGGGCCTGGCAATAAGTGGACAGATGCTCCCTACCTTCAAAGGTGTTGGGGTTTCAGTTGGGTCAATTCAAGGGGAAGCTGGCTTTGATTATGTTGGGAAGTTGTGTTGGTCACACATCTGGTCCGAGAATATATTTTTTAGCTTCCAGGAGGTTTTTCTCTCATTCCTCTGCCGTAAAGAGAGTCCCTAGGATTTGTTGGCAGTCATCCCAAGTTGGCAAGTGTGAAAACCCCAGGGAGTTCTTTGAGTTCTTTTAGCCGGGCCAGCTTCCTCCAGGGAAGGAGGGGCTGTGTGTGACGCGGGGGAGTCATCTGGAGGGCACTGGGCCGGCCTAACTTCCTCCAATGGCAGAGAAGCAGAGTCAGCAGGGGAATCACTTAGAGGTTGTTGGGGGTTGGGGACAAGGGCAGGGGATAAGAAGGAGGAGGAGAGTCCAGTAGAATCTTGAGACTCAGGGAGAACAGAGGGTGGAGGAGGAGGAGCAGAGGGTTTGAGAGATAGAATTGTGGTGGAAGGAGTAGGAGCGTAGGCAGGGACAAGGAAAGGCTTCACCCATGGAGGAGGAGATTTGCAGAGGTCCTGCCAAGTTAAGATATATGGCTGTTGATCTGGATGGCTATGTGGCCTCAGCTGAAAGACAATATCTCTGATTTTTCAAATTAGTGGGAAGTAGAAACATCCTTCTGGGGGCCATCCAACTCCAAAGGTGTGTCATTCTGAGGCACAGAGAGTCTGCCAGGTCCAGCGTTTTAATGAAAAAGAAAGATTCTGGGCCCTTAAGCAGACTTTGGTCCAGTGATCAAGGGTCAGGGAGAGAAGTGTTGAAGTGCTCTGTCCCAAAATGAGAGATACACAAACAGTGAAAGCAACGACATACTACACAGACAAGACAAGACAATAAAGACAGACAATGGAAGTCCAATACTGAGACAAGGACTGAGTAGCCCTTAAAACCTGATGGGCTGGCAATACCGAATCCGAAACAAAATATCACAGAGTCGAGGAGACTATTGTTCCTTGATTTCCTGAGTCCTCTGGGGCGTCCCCCAGGGATGTGGCCTGTGGCTCTGTGACACGTCTGTCAGCCACCGTCAGAGAGAGCTCATGCTCAACACCGATAGCGATTTTGCAAAACCCTAACCTGAAACCTGAAACCAGAAAGAGTCACCTTACTTACCCTGAAAGGAGCCCCTTGGGGGTCTTTCGTCTGCCGCTGCTGGATCTCGCTGGTGCCTCCAGATGTAAAGATCGGGTGAGCGACAGAGGAAGAGACCACCAAGAGAATGTCTCATGCAACAGTAAAGGGTTTATTGGGAGACCAGCTTTCTGGGGCTCAGAGGTCACTTGAATAGAGCAGAGAGCAATGAAAACAGCTTAAGCAGAGCTTATATACTTTCCTTGGAGAGGGCAGGGAGGGAAGTTTATTGATGGGTCAGGGCAGGGGGGAGGTTTGCGTGCAAACGGGTGAGGGTGTGTATTCTGCAGTTTGGCAGTTGGGGACAGCACATTCTGGAAACAAGATTAGCAAACAGTCCTCAAGTTTCCAACAGTGTTTTGTTAAGCATACAGAAAAACAGGAAGTGACAAGTACCTATTTTATTAACCTTTCACCAATGCCTAAATGGAATGTGAGCATGGTTTACTAAAAACATCCATGTCCACGTTGCCTAATGCTCTCAAATCAATCTTATTTGTGACTACATATTTGTTTCTTCCTAAGATTATATATTGAACCTCAACCCTGTTGAAAATGACTAATCCTATCACTCACTTTGTATTTTGCCTGATTTCCTAATGTCTCTATTGATATCTGCTTTCCTACATATTTTCACGAGTTCATCATTGTGACTGACTCTTCACATGTGCTGACATTTACATTCACTCTCTATCCGAAATCCTATTGCTAAAGAACTTTTGGTCGAAATCCTATACTCACTCTTTTTTTCTAAATCTACTGACTATCTTCCTAATCCTACCAACTATACCTTTTTGACTGGATGATCTCTTCTACAATCAATCATCCAAGGTACAAGATCTTAAGCCATTGTATAGTGATTTATCTGAGACATCTATGCAGAATATAATTCAAAGCTAAGTATTCCAATCAACAGCCCAATGCCCTTCTTGGATTCAAATCTTATCTAGATTTCTGTGTTCATACATATATTTCACCAATATATTCTTGTAAATATCGCAAGTTCCCAATACCATTGTTTGTTCCTCAGTATGATTCCTAACCCAAATCGAACCTGTTATTACCCTAAACATACACTGTTCCCTCAAACTAAGTTTACAGATGAGCCGGGACAGAGTTTGTCTTACAATAGTAATGTAGGGGGTCTTCCACCTGCTGAGAACATCAAAGTTCCAGGCAGAAATGATACCCTGGAGAAGTTGCAGGCAGCTATGAAGGACCTAAGAGATCAAAAGTCATATTCCATGGCAAGCAACATGGTCAGTATGAAGGGATGTGTCTGAATCAGCCTCTCCTTTCCTATTGTAGAGAAGACTGATCAAACCATGCCTGCGTGGAAAGCTGTTCCCAGGTGCCTATGCTTGATATACCATTCTAACTTGTGAAAGTGTCACAGGAAGTAGGAGCAGCCTCCATCTCATGGGACCCTTGGAAGCAACTTTAAGTACAAAGTGGTGGCCAAGGCAGTGACTTCATTCAGTTCCTGAAGGAAGTGACCTCACCTCACTTCTTTGGTGATGGAAATCTCTGGACTTGAGATCCAGGAAGCCAGGCACCCAGAGCCAGTCCCAGTCCCAGTTCCAGTGGTCTCACTTGTTTGGATTTACCAAGGACAGAGTCAGTCTTCCTTGGTACCTACTGATATGAGGATTGTCAAATGCCAGAAGAGCTCTGAAGAGGGACCTTTCCTGAGAAAGCAGGTATTGGTTCACCACTGGCTCCTGAAAACTTCACAAAGTTGCCCAAGGAGATCAGATCTGAGACAGGACAGGCCATTTCAGGGGAACATAGTATGGCCCACCAGTTAGAGGACACTCTGGATAGTCACAGACCTACTTGTGTTAAAGAGGTGCCTTTTTGCGTGTGGGTGTGAGTTTGTGGTTTTCTCTCAATTTCTGAGAATAGGTAGGAAAGGCTCTTTGTTTGGATTGGAGTGGACTGTTTCTAATAAGTCGTTTGACAGGGGTAGTGTTTCTATGTCTGTGTATCCCACTGTGTCTGTGGTTGTAGACATTAGACAAGAGAATGCATAAATGCATGTGTCCTGTCTAGTAGAAAACTCTCCAGTATTTATTCTGCCTAATTGATGAATGGACTGTGGTGTGCCTTATGGATGGGCAACACCTACTAACTTCCTAAGTTAATGTTTTCTTCCTGAATTCTGGACACTCTCTAGTATAGGCTCATGGTTTTGTGTCCAAGATATGTACCATCTCCAAGATATGTGACATGTCCATATACTTGAGAGCTGTAGAGAATGGGAACATCTTAGAAAACTCAGATATCAGTGTGACCAGTAAACTCTCAGTGGAGAAACCCTGCTTTGGTTCATTTGCTTACCTATGGTTCTGTTGCCCTGAATTTCAGGAAGGTCTTTGCCTCAGGCCACCCCTTTGTGAAGCCTGAATAAAACAGTTTTCAAATGAAAATAAATGGGCATAACCTGTGGCTCTTTGCTTAATTGCTTTGGAAAGGGATGTGTCTGAATCAGCCTCTTGGCCCTGTATGAGGTTGTGGCTTAGATTCTCAGCACATGATGAATCTAAAGATAGATTCCATGTGTGCAATCAAAAGCAAAATGGCCAAAAATCTGTCATTGTTGATTAGTCTCTTGCCTTCCTCTGTTAGGTCCCTGACCTCTATCAAGTGAGAATAGGGATCATTTGGGTCAAATGAGTTCTTTGAAGCCCTGAAGAGATGCTTGTGTTTTCTTATGACTCCAAATCACATAAAAAATCTATCGCTGTGAATCAGTAGGCCTCAAATTGAAGAAGCAGAGCAGTATTAACGGCAGGTCTATTGGATCACTCCAGGTTCACAGGAAGGGTGTCCATGCCACCTTGACTTTAGGCAAATGAGGGGTAAGGGAGATTTTTTTGGACACTCTTTTGGGATGTGTCCCGCTTTGAAACCTCCAGCCACAGGTTATGATGAGTGTCTATATTTAATAAGATGAGGGCCATGTGGGAGTATTTTGGTTTAAATTGTGGTCATTCGTGTGGCAGTTGGAAGAGATGACTGGATCCACCTGGGCTTGAACTCTGGTGTCATTCCCCTGAAAGACTGAGTTCTGGATCAGACATCAAAGAAGTATTGCCATGAATTGTGTTGGGATTTTCGGAGGCCACACATGAGATTCGCCTTTGGAATCTGGGAACTAGGCCCAGGGTGGCTTTCCACAGAGCACTGGGAATCTCAGCCAAGATATCACATAATTTTATTCTGAAAGACTTTGAAGCCATATTTACTAGTCAAAACACACATGGACCTCAATTGTAGACCTCAGTGGGCCTGGATTCTTGTGACCTTTTGGCCACTCTTTGGGAGGACTTGCCTGTGAGAGTTCTCCAAAACTTTCATTGAAATCAGCTTCCTCACCATTGAATGATTCCTGAATGAATTGAAACCCACAGTGCCTCCAACTTCATCCTTGAAAATTGACTAGATAAATACCATAAAATTTTTGAAATTCCAATGACCAGATGGCACTGGAGAACCTTTGGATGTCCTGTTGCTGATCATGACTGTACCAGACAGTGCATTGATTGACTGGATTTCATGAAAATTGTGGAGAACAGAGATGCCATTAAGTTGGTGCCTTCTTAGTAGTGGGACTAGAGCAGTGGTGAGCAAGTGTGTAATAAAACATCTGTTGTGGGGTCATGTGGATCTGCTATTGGCTTCCAAATCGCTGTGACTGACATGGTGCAGCTAGCAGACCCTTATATGTACAGACATCTTGTTATATGGAGAGGTTTCAGGGCAATGTTCAGAATCAGGTTGCTTTGGTCAAGGGGGAAACCTATGTGGTATACAAGCCCTGTTGGTGCATTATCCTCCAGACCCTGACCCACCACATTTGACAGAACTTCCTCCAGCATGGTGTCCCAGTTGAACGCATTGTATTTCCTGAAGCAAGTACCAAACTCCGAGTGCAGCAGCAAGAAACACTGTGAAAAGTGGAGGATGATGAAATGGCTTCACAGTCCACGTGGGGAGACACTTAGCCCCCAGTGGCCACAGATTACATACAAAGAGAGAATTCAGCACTGCTGCCTCATTTTCATTGTAAAATAAAAATCCATGTCCTCCAGGTCACATAGATGCAGACCCACCTTTGATGCTGTCACTACAAAGAGAATTCAGCACTGCTGCTTCATGTTCATTGGGAAATTATAACCATATCCTCCAAATCACAGAGATGAAGACCCATCTTTGATGGTCTCACTAGAAAGGAACCTAAAGCTCCTGACAACTACATGTATTTCAAGTCCCCAACCTAAAGGCAGTTTCTCCAGACGTCTTTAGGCAGGCAAATCTCCATGTTTGTGGAGTTTTTACACTGTCCCTTATTTTTGGAAACTGTTCTATCATCTCCAAGGTTGTGAACTCCTGAGCATTTTCTATTTCAGATATGTATTTAAAGATTTTCTAACTCTTCTCCTCTAATTGTGTCTTACTTGGGGCGAAGGTAATGTCAAGGCATTGTTCTGGATGACAGTAGAAAAATTTTTTGTGAAGCACATATTTGATAAACATTGGATTCTTCTTCTTATTTTCCATTCGAAATACTGAATCCCTGACACTAACTCATACCCTACTATAATATGACTACTAATCCTAATATGATGGAGAAAAATACCCAAGCAGAATGAATATGCAAGCATTTCAGAGAAGGCATGGTGTATAGTAGGACTTCCCTCTTGCACGATAAAGGGTAGGTTTTATAAATCTAGTCAATTTTTAATTTAAATAGTCCTCCATGTGTTTTTAAAGTTAACAAATATGTGAATTCCTGTCTCCCATTCTCTGTAGCCTACTCAGCACATGTATTTTTATATGCACATATAGAATTCTACCTGGTATCACACGTACATTTTTATGAGTTGGCTGACTTGGCAGAAACAAATTGTGAGAAGAGATCTCTCCTCCTAAACGCTGTTGGAACTGAAAATTCAAACAATGGGTGAGCTTCCTAGTAGAACAATGTTATACATAAATCCATGTTTAGTAAAATAAATAATTTTGCATCTGTGGATGATTTATATTACATGATGAATTACGATTGGCATATAGATATTGATACTTTTTAATGTATTTTTTGTGGTTTTTTAATATATATAAATATATATATAAATACATATATAAATATATATATATATATACAAATATATATATATATATATATATATATATATATTCACACTCTTCACATTTTATTAAATATGAAATATATGTGTCTTATATAACTCCGTAAATTCATTTATGTTCATGTATGTGGATTTATAATCAACTTTTCACAAGATTATTCTCAGAAATACTTATCCACCTGAAATACATATTTGTTTCCCAGTTCTGAAAAGTAACTTCAATAAATGGTGATTACAAATCCTAATATTTCTAGAGTAAATGACCCAGTTTAACATCAATGCAAGTAGATTCCTATAGGACATGATTTCTATTTTGACGTTCATTATAATTCAACACTGGTACATTACTATTTCTTCAGTTTTTACACATCATAAGATATATATTTCATCCACAAGTTCACAAATTTATAGGAATTTGTTTCACTTTCAGTCACTTCCTGCTTCATAACACATGTATTCCTCCATGTTACTTGACTGGTCTTTTCATGAGACTTCTTTCCAAACACATCATTTTCGATTTCCATAATCAATTTCGAAGCTAAACTCACACACTCTTCAAGATAAACCATAACATTAATATTACCATTAGATGTATAGCTGGTTGGAATAAATGTATGTATATCAATAAAAGATTTTCTGTATATTTTCACATTTCCGTTCAATGCATTATTTAATGTTGGAACCAGTTATGTTATTTATTCACAGTATGGTCTATTAATGCATTATCTCTATATTCAAAGACACAGTGTACACCTCTTTGTCCCCCCAATACTAATTTATACCTCTTCAAAATATTGCTCCCAGAAATGGTGGAAGAATTACTCATATCACCTTATCTATATATATATTTATATATATTTTTTATCACAGTAATATTCTGGACACAAAAAGCAAAGGGCACAATCATGATTGTATCAAACCCTAAATGGAAAGTGAGCATGGATTACTAAAACAACAATGTCCAGGTTGCCAAATGCTCTCAGATGTAAATCCTATTGGTGACTACATATTTGTTTCTTCCTAAGATTATATATTATAGTTCGAGCCTGTTGAAAATGTCTAATCCTATCACTCACTTTATACTTTGCCTGATTTCCTAATATCTCAATTGATATCTGTTTTCCTACATATTTTCCCCAGTTCATCATTGTGTCTGACACTTCACATTTGGTGACCTATACATTCACTGTCTACCCTAGACCCTATTGCTAAAGAAATTTTGGTCCAAATCCTATACTCACTCTTATTTCTAAACCTACTGACTATCTTCCTAATCCTACTGACTATTGCATTTTGACTCGATGTTCAATTCGACAATCAATCGTCCAAGGTATAAGGTCCTAAGCCATTGTATTTCAATTTATCTGAGACATATATACAGAAAATTATTAAAACCTAAGTATCCCACTCAAGGGCCCAATGCCCTTCTCGTTTCAAATCTTACCTAGGTTTCTGTTTTTATACTTATATTTCAGCTATATATTCTTGTAAATATCACAGGTTCCCAATACCATTATTCATCCGGCAGAGAGATTCTTAACCCAAATAAAACATGTTATTAACCCTAAACATACACTGTTCCCTCAATCTAACTTTACAAAAGAGGAGGGACAGAGTTGGTCTTACAATACTGGATTGTAGGGGATCTTCCACCTGCTGAGAACATCAAAGGTCCATGCAGAAATGACCCATGGATAAGATATAGGCAGCTATGAAGGACATGAGAAAGCAAAAGTTAAATTCTATGGCAAACAACCTGGTCATGATGAAGGGATGTGTCTGAATCAACCTCTAAATATAGAGAAGATGGACCAAACAAGGCCTGTGTGAAGAGCTGTTCACAGGTGCCTATGGTTGATATACCATTCTAACTTGTGAAAGTGTCACAGAAAGTAGGGGCAGCCTGCATCTCATGGGACCCTTAGAAGTAACTGTTAGGACAAAGAGGTTGCCAAGGCAGTGACCTCATTCAGTTTCGGAAGGAAGTGACCTCCCCTCACCTCCTTGTCGATGGAACTCTCTGAACTTGTGATCCAGGAAGAGACACACCCAGAGGCACTCGCAGTCCCAGTTCCAGTGGTCTCACTTGTTTCAATTTACCAAGGACAGAGTCAGTCTTTCTTAGTTCCTACTGATGTGAGGATGGCCAAATGCCAGGAAAGCTCTGAAAAGGGGACTTTCCTGAGAAAGCAGGTAGTGGCTCACCCATGGCTCCTGACTACTTCACAGAGTTGGCCAAGGAGACCAGATTTGAGACAGGAGAGGCCATTTTGGGGGAATATAATATGGCCCATCAGTCTGAGGACACTCCGGATAGTCACAGATCTACTTGGGCAAAAGAGGTGCCTTTGTGGGTGTGGATGTGTGTTTCTGGTTTTGTCTCATGTCCTGAGAATAGGTAGGAAAGGCTGTTTGTTTGGATTGGTGTTGACTGTTTCTAGTAAGTCGTTTGACAAGTCAAGTGCTTCTATATCTGTGCATCCCACTCTGTCCGTGATTGTAGACATTAGTAAAGAGAATGCATCAATGGATGTGTCCTGTCTAGTAGAAAGCTTCCAGGCATTCATCCTGCCAAATTTATGAATGGACTGTGGCTTGCCTTATCGAAGGGTAACACCTGCTATCTTCCAAAGTTTCTGTTTTCTTCCTGAATTCTGGCCACTCTCCAGAATAGCCTCATGGTTTAGTGTCCAAGATATGTACCACCTACAAGTTCTGTGATATGGCCATGTTCTGGATAACTGACGGCAATGGCGAGCATCTCAGAAAACTCAGATATCAATGTGACCAGGAAAGTCTCAGTGGAGAAACCCTGCTTTGTGCCTTTTGTTTACCTCTTGTTTGTTGCCCTGAATTTCAGGAAGGTCTTTCCCTCAGGCCACTCCTTTGTGAAGCCTGAAGAAAACAGTTTCAAATGGAAATGAATGGGATTCACCTGTGGCTCTTTGCTTATTTGCTTCGGAAATGGATGTGTCTGAATCAGACTCTTGGCCCTGTGTGAGGCTGTGGTTAGATTCTCAGCACCTGATGGATCCCATGTTTTCATCCAAACCCAAAATGGCCAAAAGAGCAGTCATTGTGGATGAAGTCTCTCGCCTTCCTCTGTAAGGTTCCTGAACTTCATCAAGTGAGAATAGGGATCCTTTGGGTCAAATGAGTTCTTCAAAGCCCTGAAGAGGGAAGCCCATAGGTGCTTGGGTTTTCTCATGTTTCTAATTCACATAAAGAATCTAAACCCCACAGTCAGTATTCCTCAAATTGGAGAAACAGAGCAGTATTAACGGAAGGCCTACTCGATTACTCCTGGTTCACAGGAAGGTGTTCAGGCCACCCCGACTTTAGGCAAATGAGGGGAAAGGGAGCTTATTTTGGACACTGTCTTGGGCTGCGCCCCTCATGGAAACCTCTAGTCAGAGGTTATAATGAGTGTCTATATGGAAGAAGATGAGGGCCATGCGGAAGTGTTTTGGTTTTAATTGTGGTTATTAGTTTGACGGTTGGAAATGATGACTGGCTCCACCTGGGCTTGAACTCTGCTGTAATTCTCCTTACAGACTGAGTTCTGGAACTGACCCCAGAGAAGTATTGCCATGAGTTGTGTTGGGATTTTAGGAGGCCATGCATGAGAGTCACCCTTGGAATTGAGATGTGTGCCCAGGAAGGCTTTCCACAAGGCACGGGGAATTTCAGCAAGGATATCACATGATTTTATTCTGACAAACTTGGCAGCCATAGTTGAGAGTCAAAACACACATGGACCTCACATTGTAGACCTCAATGGGCCTGGCTTCATGTGACCATTTGGCCACTCTTTGAGAAGACTTGCCTGTGTGTGTTCTCCTGTGCTTTCATTAAAATGAGCTTCCTCAACATTTAATGGTTCCTGAATAAATTGAAAATCATAGTGCCTCCAAATTCATCCACGAACAATGGCTAGATAAATACCATGGAATTTTTGAAATTTTCATGTCCAGGTGTCACTGGAGAACCTTTTGATGTCCATTTGCTGATCATGAGTATACCAGACAATTCGTTGATTGACTGGGTTTCATGAAAAATGGTGTAGAACAGAGATGCCAGTAAGTTGGAGCCTGCTTAGTAGCAGGTCTAGAGCAGTGGTGGGCAGGTGTGTGATAAAACATCTGTGTTGGGGCCATGTGGATCTGCCATTGGCTTCCAAATGGCTTGTGACTGACATGGTGCAGCTAGCAGACCCTTATATGTTAAGGCATCTTGTTATATTGAGAGGGTCAGGGCAATGTTCAGAATCAGGTTGCTATGGGCCTGGGGGCAAGCTATGTGAGATAGAAGCCTGATTGGTGCATTCTCCTGCAGACCCTGACCCACCGCATGTGACAGAACTCCCTCCAGCATTATGTCCCAGTTGAACTCCTTGTATTTCGTGAAGCAAATACCCAACTCCCAGTGAAGCAGCAAGACACACCAGGAAAACTAGAGGATGACCAAATGGCTTCACAGTCTACACGGAGAGACACTTAGACCGCAGTTGCCACAGTTTACCTACAAAGTGAGAATTCAGCACTGCTGCCTCATGTTCATTGAAAAATAAGATACCATGTCCTCCAGGTCACATAGATGCAGACCCAATTTTGGTGCTCTCACTACATAGGAAGCTAAAGCTCCTGACAACAACATATATTTCAAGTGCCCAAACTCAGAGGCAGTTTCTCAAGATGTCTTTAGGCCTGCAGAGCTCCATGTTTGTGGAGTGTTTACCCTGTCCCTTACTTTTGGAAACTCCTGTACCACCTCCAAGGTTGTGAACTCCTGAGCATATTCCGTTCCAGATATGTATTCCCAGATTTTCTAACTCTTCTCCTCTAATTGTGCATTACTTCAGGCGAGGGTAATATCAAGGAATTGTTCTGGATGAGAGTGGGAAGATTTTTGTGTAGCACATATTTGAAAACACATTGGGTTTATTTTCCTATTTTCCATTCGGAATAATGAATCTCTGACACTAACCCATACCCTACTAGACTCTGACTACTAATCCTAATATGATGGAGAATAGTAACTCAAACAGAATAGAAATACAAGCAGTTCAGAGGAGGCATGGTGTATATTTGGACTTCCCTTTTTCATTATATAGGATAGGAGTTATAAATAAGTCAATGTTTATTGAAATAGTTCACCATGTGTTTTTAAAGTTAAGAAATATGTCAATTCCTGTCTCTCTTTAGCCTTTTTCAGCTCATGTATTATTATATGCACATATAGAATCCTACCTGGTATCACACGTACCTTCTTCTGAGGTGGGTGACTTGGCACATACAAATTGTGAGAAGAGATCACTCCTCCTAAACGCTGTTGGAACTGAAAATTCAACCTAAGTGTGAGCTTCCAAGTTGAACAACATTATACATAAATCCATTTTTAGTAAAATGTATATTTTTGGATATGTGGAAGATATATATTTCATGATGAATTTCGATTGGCATATATACTGCTTCTTTTTAATGTCTGTGTGTGTGTGTGTGTGTTTGTGTGTGTATGTATATATATACTCTCCAGATTTTTCAAAATATAAAATATATGTGTCTTATTATACACTCCCTAAAATCATTCATATTCATGTATGTGGATTTATAATCTTCTTTTCACAAGATTATTCTCCGAAATATTCATACACCTGAAATTCATATTTGTTTTCTAAAACTGAAAACTGACTTCAGTAAATGGTGCATACAAATCATAATATTTCGTCATTGCAAGATGGCCACGAATAGAGTGCATCACACCAAGTGTACTGCACCACTGCACAGGTGAATAACGAGTTAGAGTGACAAAAAAACTATCTTGTTAGGAAATTACAGCAAAATGGGGGTGCACCAAAACCTAGAAGAAAGATTTCTAGCACCATGGTCCGGTAATTGAGTCTCAAACACGAGCCAAATGTGCGACCCGAGATCCCATTTGACTGATCCGCGCGGCCCATCCAGTGGCTAAAGACAGTGCGGCACCACCGAGATGGGTCCAATAAGCAGGGAGAAACGTTGATAAGGATTCTGTGGAATCCTGCCGGTAGAGCCCCCACTGAGCCCTGAGCTGAGTTCAGGATTTCAGACAGGGAAGGAAGCGGTACAGTTCTATCTCCCACAATGGAAACTCTTCCAAGGAAACCAATGGCCATCATCTTGGAGAGCTGAAGTAACCTCAGCCACTCTCCTAAAGATTACAACAATAAAACAGGAGTGTGTTATTCAGCTCATCTCCCATATATCGGGGAATTCGCATAAAATCTCTCCTAGGATTTCCGGGGGAGAGATTATCAGAGCGAGCCTGCATAAAGATGGGGGAAAACAAGAGGCAACTGACCTTCAACTCCCCCTCTCATCAACTGTGAAAATAAAACCTGTCTAACCAGTGCTGGGGGAGGGGCAAGTGGAAAAAATCAAAACAATAGAGTGTCTGGCTTCCCAATAGACACCCTCCACAACCAACAAACGGCAGGCCCAGAGTACAGTTTGAACTGCCGAGAGCCATCACTCAGGGGAAATCTGGTCTTGCAGGAAAAACCAGGACTAGCAGGAGAAACCAGAGGACTAGAGGCCAGGCCCTTGTGACTGGGCAGCGGGAGACTGCAGGCCCACAGGCGACAGTCCACCCGCTGCCCGCGTGACTAGGCGGCTTGAGAACGCCCTGCCGCCGGCGACCGACCGCACCACTGGGTGGCTAGAGATCGCCCGCCCGCCAGTGACAGCCCACCTGCTGCACAAGTGACTGGGCAGCTGGAGACCGCCTGCGCGCCGGCCACCGACCGCACGACTGGGCAGCTGGAGACCGCCTGCCCGGGAGTGACCCGGAGCTGAAACCAACAACTGACAGTACAGTCCCACCCCCCTATACGGACACCTCAGCAAGGAGCCTTGGGCCTGCCAAAACAGAGAGGTGATGTCACTGGAGCTCGGCCTTCGGAATTTCTTCCAAGCGGAATCCCCTTTAGCATGCATAGTCTACCAACACAAAGGAGAGACAACAGAGACATACAACACCAAAACAAATCTCTAGAATAAAGCAGAAACACAGCAATCAAATAGAGCTGGAAAGTAACGTGAACATCATGAAAAAACAATGGAATAAAAGGAGTACAAACAATGCAGGACAACTTAATTCTACAGGAGGACCTAGAAGCACCAGAAACAGGGATAGGGAAAGAAATCAAGGCATACTTAACTCAGATGGAAAGAAATATTAGAGAAGACATGAGGCAGCAAGTCCAAGGAATAAAAGTATATTTTGAAAATGAATTAAACAAACAAATTCAAATGGCAAAAAATGAGCTTTACCAAAAAATAGAGATCTTAAAAAAATTCAAACAGTAATTCTAGAAATGCAGGAAACTATAAACCAAATTAAAAACTCAAACAAGAATATTACAAATAGAGTAGATCAAGTAGAAGTCAGAAAATCAGAAAATGAAGACAAAGTTTATCAACTTGAAAAGAATATAGCCAACACAGAAAAGATGCTTAAATCTATTCAAGAGATAAGGGATGTAAAAAAAAAAAAACTTGAGAGTCATCGGGATAGAAGAAGGCATAGAGATTCAAACCAAAGGAATGGACAACATATTAAATGAAATAATTCTAGAAAACATCCCAGAGATGAAAGATGGATTGGATTGCCAAATCCTGGAAGCCTACAGGACCCCAAACATTCAAAAACATAATAGACCAAATCCGAGACATATAATTATGAAGATAGCCAACATACAGAACAAGGAGACAATATTAAACGCTTATAAGAGAAAGGAGGCAGATTACATTCAGGGGTAAACCAATTAGGTTAACGACTGATTTTTCATCACAGACTTTGAAAGAGAGAAGATCCTAGAACAATGTATTTCAAATGCTGAAAAATAATGGATTCCAACCAAGAACACTGTACCCAGCAAAATTAAGCTTCAGATTTGAAAATGAAATTAAAGTCTTTCATGATAAACAAAAGCTAAAAGAATATGCAGCCAGAAAACCAGCACTGCAAAGCATTTTGAGCAAAATACTACAAGAAGAAGAATTGAAAAATAGTGCCCAAAACTAACAGCAGGAGGTATTTCAGTAAAGGGGGAGGAAAATAACCAAAAAAGTAAAAACTAGCCAAACTAAAATATAATAAATAAATAAACATGACTGGAAGTACAAATCATATTTCAATTGTAACCTTAAATTTTAATGGCCAAAACTCACCAATCAAGAGACATGGGCTAGTAACGTGGAAAAAAAAAATCCAACAATATGTTGTCTTCAGGAGACCCATATTATAGGAAAAGACATACACAGGCTGAAGGTAAAAGTTTGGGAAAAATCATACCACTCACACGGCCCTCGGAAGCAAGAAGGAGTGGCCATACTCATATGGAATAAAATCAACTTCAAACCTAAGTAAATCAAAGGGATAAATAAGAACACTATATTCTTTTAGAAGGAACCATCCACCAACAAGACTAACAATTATCAATTTGTATGCACCAAGCAATGGAATTGCAACGTTCATAAAATAAACTCCCCTCAAGTTCAAGAGTCACATAGACTACAACACAATAATTATGGGTGAATTCAACACACCACTCTTGGCATTGGACAGATCCTCTAGAGAGAAACTGAATAAAGAAACTATAGAACTCAACAGCACAATCGATAACCTAGACTTAACAGACATATATAGAATATATCAACCATCATCAAGTGGATACACGTTCTTCTCAGTAGCAGCACATTGATCCTACTCAAAGATAGACCATATATTATGCCATAGGGCAATTCTTAGTAAATATAAAGGCATGGAAATAATACCATGCACCATATCTGATCATAATGGAATGAAACGGGAAATCAATGATAAAAGAAGGAAGGAAAAATCCTGCATCACATGGAAAATGAACAACATGCTACTGAATGATCAATGGGTAACAGAAGACATAAAGGAGGAGATAAAAAAATTCTTAGAGACAAATGACAATACAGACACAATGTACCGGAATCTATGGGACACAGTGAAAGCAGTTTTAAGAGGGAAATTCATTTCTTGGAGTTCTTTCCTCAAAAACAGAAAAACCAGCAAATAAATGAACTCATGCTACACCTCAAAAACCTAGAAAAGGAAGAGCAAAACAACAGCAAATGTAGTAGAAGACAAGAAATAATCAAATTTAGAGAAGAAATCAACAAAATTGAAACAAAGAAAAACATTGAAAAAATTGATAAAACTAAAAGTTGGTTCTTTGAAAAAATAAATAAGATCAACAGGCCCTTAGCCATACTAATGAACAGAAGAAGAGAGAGAACTCAAATTACTAAAATACGGGATGAAAAAGGCAATATCACAACAGACACTACAGAAATAAAGAAGATAGTTAGAAAGTATTGTGAAACACTATATTCCAATAAAATTGAAGATAGTGAAGGTATTGATAAATTTCTTAAGTCATACGATCTGCCCAGATTGAGTCAGGAAGACACACACAATTTAAACAGACCAATAACAAAGGGTTCATCAAAGGACTGCCAACCAAAAAAAACCCTGGACTCGATGGGTATACAGCGGAGTTCTACAAAACCTTCAAAGAAGAACTAATACCAATATTATTCAAGCTATTTCAAGAAAAACAAAAAGAAAGAGCTCTTCCAAATTCATTCTATGAGGCCAACATCACCCTGATCCCGAAACCAGACAAAGACACTTTAAAGAAAGAAAACTACAGAACAATATCTCTAATGAACTTGGATGCAAAAATTCTCAATAAAATCCTGGCGAATCGAATACAGAAGCATATCAAAAAAATTGTGCTTCATGATCAAGTAGGATTCATCCCTGCGATGCAAGGCTGGTTCAATATATGGAAATCAATAAATGTAATCCACCACATCAATAGACTTAAAGACAAGAACCATATGATCATCTCCATTGATGCAGAAAAAGCATTCGACAAACTACAGCATCCCTTTATGTTCAAAACACTATAAAAACTAGGGATAAAAGGAACTTACCTCAACATGGTAAAAGCTATATATGATAAAAATCAGGCTAGCATCATCCTAAATAGAGAAAAGCTGAAGAAATTCCCTCTAAAATCTGGAACAAGACAGGGATGCCCCTATCACCACTTCTATTCAATTAAGTTCTAGAAATACTAGCCAGAGCAATTAGACAGACAAAAGAAAATAAAGGCATAAAAATAGGAAAGGAAGAATTTAAATTATCGCCATTTGTAGATGACATGATAATATATTTAACAGACCCAAAAGGGTCTACAAAGAAACGGCTTGAGTAAATAAATGAATTCATCAAAGTGGCAGGATATAAAATCAACACACATAAATCAAAGGCATTTTTGTATATCAGCAACAAAACTTCTGAAATGGAAATGAGGAAAACCACTCCATTCACAATATCCTCAAATAAAATAAAATACTTGGGAATCAACCTAACAAAAGAGGTGAAAGATTTATATAATGAAAACTACAGAACTCTAAAGAGAGAGATAAAAGAAGATCTTAGAAGATGGAAAAATGAACCCTGTACATGGATAGGCAGAAATAACATTATCAAAATGGCAATATTACCCAAAGTTCTCTACAGGTTTAAAGTGATGCCAATCAAAATCCCAACAGCATTTCTTGTAGAAAAAGATAAAGCAATCATGAAATTCTTATGGAAAAACAAAAGACCCAGAATAGCGAAAGCAACTCTAAGCAGTAAGTGTGAATCTGGAGTTATAGCGATATCAGAGTTCAAACTGTACTACAAAGCAATAGTACCAAACACAGTGTGGTACTGGTACCAAAACAGGAAGGTGGACTAATGGTACAGAATAGAGGACACAGAAACCAATCCACAAAATTACAACTTTCTTATATTTGATAAAGGGGCTAAAAGCATGCAATGGAGAAAGAATAGCATCTTCAACAAATGGTGCTGGGAAAATTGGAAATCCATATGCAAATAAATGAAACTGAATTTCTTTCTCTTGCCATGCACAAAGGTTAACTCAAAATGGATCAAGAAGCTAGATATAAAATCAGAGACACTGCGTCTGATAGAAAAAAAGTTGGTTATGATCTTCATACTGTGGGGTCGGGCTCCAAATTCCATAATAAGACTCCCATAGCCCCAAGAGTTAATAACAAGAATAAACAAATTGGACTTACTTAAACTATAAGGTTTTTTCCCAGCAAGAGAAACAATAAGAGAGGTAAATAGAGAGCCTACATCCTGGGAACAAATTTTTACCCCTCACACTTCAGATAGAGTCCTAATATCCAGAATATACAAAGAACTCAAAAAATTAAACAATAAGATAACAAATAATGTAATCAACAAATGGGACAAGGAACTGAACAGACACTTCACAGAGGAAGACATACAATCCATCAACAAGTACATGAAAAAATGCTCACCATCTCTAGCAGTCAGAGAAATGCAAATCAAAACCACCCTAAGATACCATCTCACTCCAGTAAGATTTGCAGCTATTATGAAGTCACAGAACAACAAGTGTTGACGAGGATGTGGGGAAAAGGGTACACTTGTACACTGCTGGTGGGACTGCAAATTGGTGAAGCAAACTTTGAAAGCAGAATGGAGATTCCTGGGAAAACTGGGAATGGATCCACCCTTTGAACCAGCTTTTGCCCTTCTCAGACTATACCCTGAGGATCTTAAAAGAGCGTACTATAGGGATACTGCCACATCAATGATCATAGTGGCACAATTCAAAATAGGTAGACTGTGGAAACACACTAGATGCCCTTCAATATATGAATGGATAAAAAAAAATGTGGCATCTATACACAATGGAGTATTATGCAGCACTAAAAAATGACAAAATCATAGAATTTGTAGGGAAATGGATGGCATTAGAGCAGATTATGCTAAGAGAAGGTAGCCACTCTTTAAAAAACAAAAGTCAAATGTCTTCTTTGATATAAAGAGAGCAACTAAGAATAGAACAGGGAGAAAGAACTTGAGGAAAAGATTAACATTAATCAAAGACGAGAGAGGAAAGCAAAAGGGAGAGTGAATGGAAACCATATGGAAATGGTAGGAGACCCTCAATGTTACACAAAATTACATATAAGAGGTAGTGAGGAGAAAGGGGGGTGGAATAGGGAGAGAAGTGAAAAACAGCAGATGAGGTAGAGAGAGAAGATGGGAGGGGAGGGGAGGGAAGATAGTAGGGGATAGGAAATGTAACACAATACAACAGTCACTTATATGACATTTTGTAAAAATATGAATGTGTAACCATTGTGATTCTGCAACTCGTATTTGGGGAAAATTGGGAGTTCATAACCCAATTGAGTCAAATGTATGAAAGATGATATACCATGAGCTTTGTAATGTTTTGAACAACCAATAAAAAATAAATAAATAAAGGTTTAAAATTGAGTGGGAAGATATCAGCTAAAAAAGTGTTGAGATGCATTCATTTTGCTAAGCAGAAACTTTGTTTTGTTTAGTTGTATCTATCACAATTTTATTGTACCAGAAAACTGGTTTTAAAAATGCACGTAATTGAGATTAAAGGTTAATCCACCTACCCTCCTGAAAAATTCATAGTATTTCCTATATTTTTCATATATCATTTTTTAGTGAATATTTTGTCATGGACCAGTTCTAGTCTTAGGCTATTCTTCCAGAATACTAACTCAACTGACAAGTTGGTACAATGTGTTGGATTGTTCTTTTCATCTTTTATTTAATAGTTTCTAACTGATAATGTGTATTTTTTCTTATCTTTATTTGGACATACATACCCAACTGTATCTTTGCATTTTATGTTTTACTGGGAAAGAGACTCATCAAAAGCTCTGTATTATATGTATCAGTAATCAAACATTTAGAGATCGCAATTATTCTTAATTTTTCCTGAAAATATCTTTGTACCATTTTTCTTATGAAGATTTAGAATTATTAATACTGCCCCTACTGTAATAAGTAACTACTTACAAAAAGGATTAAACAATTGACTTTATATCAATTATGAATATGAAAATTACTAAAATAAGTATTTTTTAATTAACACACAATTGATAGAAATTGAAATCACAAGAAGGCCATTTGAAATGTCAGTGCATATGGTCCTTAAATAATAGGTTGTTCAAAAAAAAATTTCTCTAATTCATAAGAGTTAATATGCCATATTACAACTTAATGTGATATAAAACCTTAAATTATCAGTATTGATAAATAAGAATGATACCTGTTAACTTAAACATGATTATTTGATTTTCACTGTAAGATGTTAATTCTGGAAGACTTGAAAATTAAGAAAGACTTGGTATATATTATTTCTAAAAGGCTAATCAAAGTAATTTTAAATATATATGTATATATATATATATGTAATACATGTGAATGAATATAGATGCATATGTATAATAAATGTATTGTAATATATCTATCAGGTGATTATAATTTTTAAATTTTCTCAAGAAAAAAGAATGACTATAAAATCAGTTTTAAATGTAAATTTCATAGCATACTAGTGTTTGTAATGACATGAGAGAAAAATACATAAGGAGGGAAAGTGAAAAAGAATAGAGAGAAGGGGAAAACGATTAAGAAAGTGAGTAATGAAGAGGGTGAGGAGTGTTTGATGATAAGATAAAGTGGAGGAGCTGGGTTTCTGACTCAGTGTTAACATGCTTGTCTAGCATGTGTGAGGCACTGGGTTATATTCTCATCACCACATACAAATAAATAAAATGAAGGTCTATGAACAACTGAAAAAATAAAAAATGAAAAAGGAGAAATATTACCAAAATTCCAAGTTTTTATGAATGTTAAATAAAAAACAATTATGTTACATAGCCTTATGCAATTTCTAGACTCCCCCAAATAGTCATTAAATGTTAGATTATTAGTGCTATAACTGAAAATCTATTGCTCTTTCCTCTACATTCTGTGGCATGCTAGTGCTAAAATAAAGTGTATTATGACACCAAAAAAAATCAAATATTTCTACAGTAACTGACCCAGTTTAACATCAATGCATGAAGATTCCTATGGGACATAATGTGTATTTTGACGTTCATTTTCATTCAAAACTGGTACATTACTATTTCTCCAGTTTATGCACATGATAGGATGTATATTTCATCCACAATTTAGCAAATTTATACGCATTTGTTTTACTTTCCATCACTTCCTGCTTCAGAACACATGGATTACTCCATGTTTTTTCACTGCTCTTTTTAAGAGACTTCTTTATAAATACATTATTTTTGATTTCCATTATCAATTTTGAAGCAAAACTCACACAACCGTCATGATAAACCATAACCCTAATATTATCATTAGATATAAAACTGGTTGGAATGAATGATTGTATTTCAATATAAGATTTCTTGTATACTTTCAGATATCAATTTAATCCATTATGTAAAGTGGAACCAGTAATATTATTTATTCACAGTATGGTCTATTCATGCATTATCTCTATATTGATAGACACAGGGTACACCTCTGTGTACGCCCAATAATAATTTGTATATCTTCAAAATATTGCTCCCAGAAATGGTGGAAGAAATACTCATGTCAACTGATTTATACATACATTTTATCACAGTAGTATTCTGGACACAAAATGCAAAGGTCACACTTAGGATTCTCCCAAAAGCCTAAATGGAAAGTGAACATGGATTACTAAACTCATCCATGTCCAGGTTGCCTAATGCTCTCAAATGTCAATCATATTGGTGACTACATATGTGTTTCTTCTGAAGATTATATTTTCAATCTCAACCCTGTTGAGAATGTCTAAACCTATGACTCATTTTATAATTTGCCTGATTTCTTAATCTCTATTGATATCTGCTTTCCTACTATTTTCCCCAGTTCATCATTGTGACTGACTTTTCACATGTGCTGACATATATATTCAATCTCTACCCGAAACCCTATTGCTAAAGAACTTTTGGTCCAAATCCTATACTCAATCTTCTTCCTAAACCTACCGACTATCTTCCTAATCCTAGCGACAAATCCTTTTTGACTGGATGTTCTCTTCATTATTCAATCATCCAAGGTGCAAATTCCTGTTCCATTGTATATATCGCTTTATCTGAGACATATGTGCAGTACATAAGTCAAAGCTAATTAAACCACTCAAGGGGCAAATGCCCTTCTGGGATTCAAATCATACCTAGATTTCTTTTTCCATACTTATATTTCACCCACAAGTTAGCAAAATTATTTGCATTTTTGTCACTTTCAATTACTTCCTACTTCAGAACACATGCATTCCTCTATGTTTCTTGACTGGTCTTTTCATGAGACTTCTTTCCAAACACATTATTTTCCATTTCCATACTCACTTTTGAAGCAGAACTCACACACCTTTCATGATAAAATATAACCCTAATATTACCATTAGATGTATAACTCATTGGAATGAATGATTCTATATAAATATAAGATTCTTATATATTTTTAAATATCAGTTCTATCAATCCATTATTTAAAGTGGAATCAGTTATATTATTTATTCACAGTATTGTCAATTCATGCATTACTTCTATATTCATAGACACAGGGTACACCTCTGTGTACGCCCAATAATAATTTGTATATCTTCAAAATATTCCTCCCAGAAATGGTGGAAGAAATACTCATGTCAACTGATTTATACATACATTTTATCACAGTAGTATTCTGGACACAAAATGCAAAGGTCACACTTAGGATTCTCCCAAAAGCCTAAATGGAAAGTGAACATGGATTACTAAAATCATCCATGTCCAGGTTGCCTAATGCTCTCAAATGTCAATCTTATTGGTGACTACATATTTGTTTCTTCCTAAGATTATATATTGAAACTCAACCCTGTTGATAATGTCTAATCCTATCACTCACTTTGTACTTTGCCTGATTTCCTAATGTCTCTATTGATATCTGCTTTCCTACATATTTTCCGCATTTCATCATTGTGACTCATTCTTCACATGTGCTGACATTTACATTCACTCTCTAACCGAAACCCTATTGCTAAAGAACTTTTGGTCCAAATCCTATACTCACTCTTCTTCCTAAACCTACGGACTATATTCCTAATCCTACCGACTATCCCTTTTTGACTGGATGTTCTATTCTACATTCAATCATCCAAGTAACGGTCGGGCGAGCGTCGGAAGAAGAGACCACCAAGTGTCTATCTCATGTAACAGCAATGGGTTTATTGGGAGTCCAGCATGCTGGGGCTCAGAGTTCACTTGAAAAGAGTAGAGAGCCCTGAGAACAGCTTAAGCAGATGTTATAAACTTTTCCTTGCGAGTTCAGGGAGGGAAGTTAATTGATGTGTCAGGGCGAGTGTTCAGTTTGCATGCAACCTGGTGGGGGAGTACATTCTGCAGTTTGGCAGTTGTGGACAGCACATTCTGGGAACAAGATTGGCAAAAAATTTTCAAGATTTCAACAGTGTTTTGTTAAGTGTACAGAAAAACAGGAAGTGACAACTACATATTTTATTAACCTTTCATTCGACACTTCTTTTTCTGGCTACTTTTAATCATAAATATGATCATTGGGTGGTGTCACATTCCATGTCTGCTAGTGGGGTATTACCATTAGTTTAACTTGTCCAATTTGAGCCTGGAGAAAATAAATTACATGGTTGAGCAAGCAGGGTTTTATAGTTAGCAATAATGTGAGGATTATTATTGGACCCGCCAGGGTTGATAAATGCGTAGTCAACCAGGGGGACTTTGTGAACCAAGATTCAAACCACCCTTTTTGGGCCTCTCTCTCTCGTTGACGCTCTTCAAGTCGTCATTTTAATTTACTCATAGATTTTTTTACAACTCCAGTATGGTTGGCATAAAAACAACATTCTTCCATCAATGCAAAACAAAGGCCCTCTTCTCTCATGAAGAGAAATTCCAATCCTCGACTGTTCTGTAAAACAACTTCAGAGAGATAGGTTAAAGATTCCTGCAATGATGTGATGGAGGTTTCTAATATCTTTAAGTTTTGGCCTATTGCTGCTTCTATTTGGGTCATTTGTTTTGTCCCATGGACCAAGGCAGTGGTTCTTGTGCCCACCCCTGCAGCAACATGTATTCCTAATAGGATGGCGAAAGTGAGGGATATATGTTCCCAGTGGAACCAGGTTTTATGCCCCCCTATTTGATCTTCAAATGAACCTGTGTCATGATAGAGCACTCTGGGAAACATTTGCACAACTACACAATTAATCACATCTTTTGACCACTTCATGAAAACATAAACAATGTTTTAAGTATTTAGAATTATGCTGTTGTAGGGATGGACAAGGCAAGGCACCTAAGATAGTACCAAAGACAAGAAAACAGTCCTATTTGTTTGCAACCATATTCAGAGGGCATTACTTCTGTTGTAATCAATTAAATCCCCGGAATCCCAAGTTTAGGTAGTTTCAGAATTTTGTACCCAACATATAAGGGAAGGGGCTCAGAAGTTCACAGTCTTAAGAAGTTCACAAGAAGCCATTTGTCTTCTTTTTTTCCTCTGTTCTGGGAAAGTTAACCTTCCAAGGACACCTGGGTGAGGGAGAACTTTATATTCCCTTTATTTTTCCCCCTGCCAACTGTTACCATGGAGCCCAGTTGGTAACTTCTTTATCTTACAAATGTAGCCATCTATGTGAAGCCTCAGCTCAAGGCCAAGGCCTTGTTCACATATTTTGTGAAAAATTAGTATGGGGGTGTCTAGCTTAGGATTGCAGATTTTTTTAGCCAGTGGCCAAGTAGAATAGGGCAACATGAAAAGTGGAATTTTATCTACTTAGAAATCTTTTATTGGGACTCTTTTCTGAAATTCCTAAATTCAGCTATGTTGGAGATTTCTGGAGAAGGTCAGTTAAGACTTTTCTGTGGGCCTGGTACAGAGGGGGAAGACGGGGAAGGCATGGCTGTGAGCAGTTCCGTGGATCTGAGAATGAGGTAGGAGAAATGTAAAAGAATAATGGAAAAGGTGTTTTGGATTTTTCTAGGAACAAATCTTGAGCAGTACAACAGGTACAGCAGAGGGTAAGATGGGAGTTAGTATCCCAAAAAGCATTTGAGGGACTTTAAATACTTAGTAACATATTTTCAGTGATGAAAAAGCAACTTTAAAGGCCATTTACATTGCATCTTGGATAAGGGTGTGAGGGCTCTTCTCAGCTGGTTTGGGCTTTGTGTTAGGTAGTAAGAGGACCTGGTGGGACCCAGTGCGGGCAATGACAGGAGAAGAGAGGAGTGAGTTGGTTGAGGTGTACCTCAGTACCTGCTACCTCAAGAAGGGGGCAACTGTCTTAGAACAGGCGGAGGTTTGGGTTTTTGATCTAGTAATTGGAGGGGAGAAATCAGGTTGCATAGGTGAGAGTAAGAGCAGAGAGTCTGGAGCAGAAGGCTGAGGGTGAGGATCTATTGGAGAAGCATAGTTCAGGATGTGAGCAATGGAGGGAAAAGGCCTCCACATAGGGGAATCTCCTTTTACCCTTTTCAGCACTTGCAGAAGTTAAAAAGGTCACGCAGAATTTGAGGATCCAGAGACCCCTCTGGGGGCCATCAATTTTGGTTATCTAATTGGTAATATGGCCAATGTTGTGTACAGAATTTGATGAGGAGTTTGGGTTCCATCAAGCAGTCCCTGTATGCTCACATCCTCATGACTTACAGAAGAAGCCGGCTTTCCCCCAACACAGCCTTGACTGTTTGTGGCTTTGATAGTCCGCCGGGCAAACATAGTAATCTAGGCTAGCCAACCTGCATCTGGCTCGCGTGTCCCTACATCCATAATATTTGTTTCCATTATCTATGGTAGAGAAGGGATTTAATGGAATTTTAGTGGGATCCACTTCATCAGGGATATCCCAATGGAAAAGACCTATAGCCAGCTGACAAATGTTTCTGTGGAGAGATGGCGACCATGTCCCTAAGTGGGCTGTATGCGAGATAGACCATACTTCTTGTCCAGTAAGATTTGTGATCAGCCATCGCTGCTGAATGGGCTGATGAGGGTTAGGACTACTGGTGGTCAAGGGGAGAGTCTATTGCCTTTTCCACATGGCAAATACACAATTTGAAAGCGTTACCAGTCTTTTACAGTTTCCAGCCAGAGTCTGGACAGGGCACAGGCTTGAGATGAGAGGTATGGATCCAGGAAGTGATTCTGTCTACCTTTACTGCTGTAGGTGTTATAAGTAGCACCTGCTATGGTCCCTTCCAGCAGGGTTCCAGGGATGACACCTGATGTCGTCTAATGTAGACAAAGTCTCTTTCTTGATATTGATGTTGATTCCCCTTGTCACCGGGTTGGTAGGCAGTGTCCATCTGTCTTCACAGGTATCTATGTGGCTCTGGCTGAAAGACAATATCTCTAACTTTTTAAATTAGTGGGAAGTAGAAAGATCCTTCTAGGGTCCATCCAAATCCAAAGGTGAGCCATTCTGAGGCACAGAGAGTCTGCCAGGTCCAGCATTTTACTGAAAAAGAAAGATTCTGATCCCTTAAGCAAACTTTGTTGCAGTGAACAAGGGTCAGAGACAGAGGAATTGAAGTGCTCTGTCCCATAATGAAAGATACACAAACAGTAAAAGCAACAACACATGACACAGACAAGACAAGACAATAAAGACAGGATATGGAAGTCCAACACTGAGACCAGGACTGAGTAGTTGGCAAAACCCGATGGGTTGGCAATACCGAATCTGAAACAAAATATCACTGAGTCATGGAGACTATTGTTCCTCGATTTTCTGAGTCCTCTATGACGTCCCCCAGGGACTTGGCCTGTGGCTCTGTGACATGACTGTCAGCCACCATCGGAGAGAGCTCACGCTCTTCATCGACATCCATTTTGCCAAGCCCTGACCTGAAACCTGAAACCAGAAAGAGGCACCTTACTTACCCCGAGAGGAGTTCGTTGGGGTCGCTTGTCCACGGCTGCCGGATCTCGGTGGAACCTCCATATGTAAAGGTCCGGTGACAATCGGGTGAAGAGACCACCAAGAGACTGTCTCATGCAAAGCAAAGGGTTTATTGGGTGTCCAGCATGCTGGGGCTCAGAGCTCACTTGAATAGAGCAGAGAGCCTTGAGAACAGCTTAAGCAGAGCTTATATATTTTCCTAGGAGAGGGCGGGGGGGAAGTTTATTGATGGGTCCGGGCAAGTGAGCGGTTTGTGTGCAACCGGTTGAGGGAGTACATTCTGCAGTTTGGCAGTTTTGGACAGCACATTCTGGGAATAAGACTATCAAAAAGTTCTCAAGATTTCAACAGTGTTTTGTTAAGCATACTGAAAAACAGAAAGTGACAAGTACTTATTTTATTAACCTTTCACTGCGAACTATACTTTTCCAGAATTCCTAATGTTTCTATTGTGTTTGTTAAAGTTCATTTTTATTCAAACCTGGTACGTAATTATTTCTTCAGTTTATGGACATCATTAGATATATCCATTCATTCACAAGTTCACAAATTTATAAACATTTGGTTCACTTTCAATCACTTCCTCCTTTGGAAGACATATATTCCTCCATGTTTCTTTACTGGTCTTTTTACTAAACTTCTTTCTAAACATATTATTTTCGATTCCATAATCATTTTTGAAGCAAAACTCAGACACTATTCATGATAAATGATAACCCTAAGATTACCATTAGATATATAACTGGTTGGAATGAATGTATGTATATCAATATAAGATTTCCTATATATTTTCAGATATCAATACAATCCATTATTTAAATTTGGAACCAGTTATATAATTTATTCACAGTAGGGTCTATTAATGCATCATCTCTATATTCATCAAAACAGGGTAAACCTATTAGTATCCCCAGTACTAATTTATAAGTTTTCAAAATATTGCTCACAGAAATGGTGGAAGAAATACTCATGTCACCTTAGCTACATATACATATTATCACAGTAATATTCTGGACACAAAATGCAAAGGTCACACAGAACATAATTTAAGCTATGTATCCAAATCAAGGGCCCAAAGTCCTTCTGGGCTTCAAATATTACCTAGATTTCTGTTTTCATACTTATATTTCACCTCCATATTCTTATAAATATCACAGGTTCCCAATATCATTATTCATCCAGCAAAATGATTCATAACCCAAATCGAACATGCTATTAACCCTATCCATTCTGTAAACTGAGATTGTTCACTCAATCTCACTTTACAGAAGAGCAGGGACAAAGTTAGTATTACAATACAGGAAGTTAGGAGATCTTTCACCTGCTGAGTACCTCAAAATCCATGCAGAAATGATCCCTGGAGAAGACGTAGGCAGCTATGAAGGACCTGAAACAGCAAAAGTCATCTTCCTTTGCAAACCACCCGATCAGGATGAAAGGATGTGTCTCAATCAGCCTATCTCTTATTAATGTAGGGATGATGTATGAAACCAGGCATGTGTGGAGAGCTGTTCCCAGGTGCCTATGTTTCTATACCATTCTAACTTGTGAAAGTGTCACAGGAAATAGAGGCTGCCTCCTTTTCCTGAGACACTAGGAAGCAACTGTTACGACAAAGTGGTGGCCAAGACAGTGGCCTCATTCATTTTCTGAAGGAAGTGACCTCACCTCACTTCCTTGGTGATGGAAATCTCTGAATTTTGTGATCCAAGAAGCCAGGCACCCAGAGCCAGTCCCAGTCCCAGTCCAAGTGGGCTCACTTGTTTGGATTTACCAAGAGGCTAGATAAATACCAAGAAATTTTTGAAATTCCCATGACCAGATGGTATTGGAGAACATTTGGATGCACTTTTACTGATCATGAGTGTACCAGACAGTGCCTTGATTGACTGGGATTTATGACAATGGTGTACAACAGAGATGCTATTAAGTTGGACCCTCCTGAGTAGTGAGCCCTGAGCTGTGGTGTGCAGGTGTGTGATGAATCATCTGTGGTTGCGCCATGTGGATTTGCCATTGATTTCCAAATGGCTTGTCACTGACATGGTGCAGTGACCAGACACTTATATGTAAAGGTGTCTTGTTAAATTGATAGTTTTCAGGGCAATGTGCAGAATCAGGTTGCTATAGACAAGGGGGCAAGCTATGTGGGAATGAAGCCTGGTTGGTGCATTCTCTTGTAGACCCTGAAAAACCACAAGTGACAAAACTCCCTCCAGCACTGTGTTCCAGTGGAACCCCTTGTATTTCGTGAGGCAAATACCAAACTCCCAGTGCTGCAGCAGGAAACACCACGAAAAGTGGAGGATGAACAAAAGGCTTCACAGTCCACACGGGGAGACACTTAGACCCCAGTGGCCACAGTTTACATACAAAGAGAGAATTCAGCACTGCTGCCTCATGTGCATTGGAAAGCAAGAAAGAATGTCCTCCAGGTCACATAGATGCAGACCCAGCTTTGATGATCTCACTACAAAGGAAGCTAAAGCTACTGACAACAACATATATTTCAAGTGCCCATCCTCAGAGGAAGTTTCTCTAGAAGTCTTTAGGCCAGCACACCTCCATATTTGTGGAGTGTTTACCCTGTACCTTACTTTGGGATACTCCTCTACCACCTCCAAGTTTGTGACCTCCTAAATATTTTCCATTCCAGATATGTATTTACAGATTTTCTAACTCTTCTCCTCTAATTGTTTCTTATTTGGGGAGATGGTAACGTCAAGGCATTGTTCTGGATAAAAGTGGGAAGATTTTTGTGTAGCACATATTTGTATACACATTGGATTCATTTTCCAATTTTCCATTCCAAAAACTGAATCCCTGACACTAACACGTACCCTACAAAACTCTGACTACTAATCCTAATATGATGGAGAAAAATGACCCAAACCGAATAGAAAAACAAGCAGTTCTGAAGAGGCATGGTGTATAGTCGGACTTGCCTTTTGCATGATAAAGTGTAGGTGTTATAAACCTAGTCAATTTTTAATTGAAATAGTTCTCCATGTGTTTTTTTCCTTTGATATTTATTGTTTGTTCTTCAAAACATTACATAGTTCTTGACATGTCATATTTCACACTTTGATTCAAGTAGGTTATGAACTTCCATTTTTCCCTGTATACAGATTGCAGCATCGCATCAGTTACACATCCACTGTTTTGCATATTGCTATACTAGTGTCTATTGTATTCTGCTGCCTTTCCTGTCCTCTACTAACGCCCATCCCCTCCCCTCCAATCCTCTCAATGTACCCCATCTGCTGTAATTCATTTCTTCCCCTTGTTTTCGTCCCCTTTCCGCTCACTTCATCTTGTATTTAATTTTGTATAACCATGAGGGTTTCCTTCCATTTCCATGCAATTTTGCTTCTCTTTCCTTTTCCCTCCCACCTCTCACCCCTGTTTAATGTTAATCATCTTCTCATGCTCTTCCTTCCAACTCTGTTCTCAGTTACTCTCCTTATATCAAAGAAAACATTTGGCATTTGTTTTTTAGTGATTGGCTATCTTCACGTAGCATAATACGTTCTAATGCCATCCATTTCTCTGCAAATTGTATGATTTTGTCATTTTTTAATGCAGAGTAATACTCCATTGTGTATAAATGCCACATTTTTTTAATCCATTCATCTATTGAAGGGCATCTAGGTTGGTTCCACAGTCTTCCTATTGTGAATTGTGCTGCTATGAACATAGATTTATCAGTGTCCCTGTAGCATGCTCTTTTTGGGTCTATAGGGATTAGACCGAGAAGGGGAATTGCTGGGTCAAATGGTGGTTCCATTCCCAGCTTTCCAAGAAATCTCCATACTGCTTTCCAAATTGGCTGCGCCAATTTGCAGTCCCACCAGCAATGTACAGGTGTACCCTTTTCCCCACATCCTCGCCAGAACTTGTTGTCGTTTGACTTCATAAAGGCTGCTAAGCTTACTGCAGTGAAATGGTATCTTAGGGTGGGTTTGTTTTGCATTTCTGTGAATGCTCGAGATGGTGAGAATTTTTTGATGTACTTATTGATTGATTGTATGTCCTCCTCTGAGAAGTGTCTGTTCAGGTCCTTGGCCCATTTGTTGATTGGGTAATTCATTTTCTTATTGTTAATTTTTTTGATTTCTTTGTATAACTCTGGATATTAGGGCTCTATCTGAAGTGTGAGGAGTCAAGATTTGTTCCCAGGGTGTAGGCTCCCTTTTTACCTCTCTTATTGTTTCTTTTTCTGAGAAAAATCTATTTAGTTTGAGTAAGTCCAGTTTGTAGATTCTAGTTATTAACTCTTATGCTATGGGTGTCCTATTGAGGAATTTGGAGCCCGACCCCACAGTATGTAGATCATAGCCAAAGTTTTCTTCCATCAGATGCGGTGTCTCTGATTTGATATCAAGCTCCTTGATCCATTTTGAGTTAACTTTTGTGCATGGAGAGAGAATGGGATTCAGTTTCATTTGTTACATATGGAATTCCAGTTTTTCCAGCACCATTTTTTAAAGATGCTATCCTTCCTTCATTTCATGCTATTAGCTCCTTTATCAAATATAAGATAGCTGTAATTTTGTGGATTGATTTCTGTGTCCTCTATTATGTACCATTGGTCCACCCACCTGTTTTGGTACCAGTACCATGCTCTTTTTGTTACTATTGCTCTGTAGTATAATTTGAGGACTTGTATCGCTATACCGCCTGATTCACACTTTCTGCTTAGAGTTGTCTTTGATATACTGGGTTTTGTATTTTTCCATATGAATTTCATAATTGTTTTATCTATTTCTACAAGAAATGCCCTTGGGATTTTGATTGGCATTGCATTAAACCTATAGAGAACTTTTGGTAATATCGCCATTTTGATGATGTTAATTCTGCCTATCCATGAACAGGGTATATTTTTCCATCTTGTAAGATCTTCTTCTATTTCTCTCTTTATTGTTCTGTAGTTTTCATTGTGTAAGTCTTTCACATCTTTTGTTACGTTGATTCCCAAGTATTTTATTTTTATTTTGAGGATATTCTGAATGGAGTGGTAGTCCTCATTTCCATTTCAGAGGATTTGTTGCTGATATACAGGAATGCCTTTGATTTATGATTGTTGATTTTATATCATGCCACTTTGCTGAATTCATTTACTAACTCTAATAGTTTCTTTGTAGACCCTTTTGGGTCTGCTTGGTATAGAGTCATGTCATCTGCAAATAGTGATAATTTAAGTTCTTCTTTTCCTAATTTTATGCCTTTAATTTCTTTCATTTGTCTAATTTCTCTGGCCAGTGTTTCAAGAACTATGTTGAACAGAAGTCGTGAGAGAAGGCATCCCTGTCTTGTTCCAGATTTTAGAGGGAATGCTTTCAATTTTTTCACAATTCAGAATGATACTAGCCTGAGGCTTAGCATAGATTGCTTTTACAATATTGAGGTATGTTCCTGTTATCCCTAGTTTTTCTAGAGTTTTGAACAAAAAGGGATGCTGTACTTTGTTGAATACTTTTTCTGCATCTATTGGGGTGATCATATGGTTCTTATTTTTAAGTCTATTGATGTGGTGAATAACATTTATTGATTTCCGTATATTGAACCAGCCTTGTATCCCAGGGATGAATCCTACTTGATTATGTTGCACAATTTTTTAAATATGTTTTTGTATCTGTTTTGCCAGAATTTTATTGAGGATTTTTGCATCTAGGTTCATTAGAGATATTGGTCTGTAGATTTGTTTCTTTGAAGTGTCTTTGTCTGTTTTATGAATCAGGGTGATATTGGCCTCCTAAAATGAATTTGGAAGTTCTCTCTCTTTTTCTATTTCCTGAAATATCTTGAAAAGTACTGGTATTAGTTCCTCTTTAAAGGTTTTGAAAAACTCTGCTGAATACCCATTCGGTCCTGTTCTTTTCTTAGTTGGTAGTCATTGGATGGTTTCTTCTATTTCCTCAATTAATATTGGTCTGCTTAGGTTGTCTATATCCTCCTGACTCAATCTGGGCAGATCATATGACTTAAGAAATTTATCAATGCCTTCACTATCTTCTAATTTATTGGTGTATAAGGATTCAAAATAATTTCTGATTATCTTCTATATTTCAGAAGTGTCTGTTGTGATATTGCCATTTTCATCCAGTATGATAGTAATTTGAGTTCTCTCTCTTCTTCTCTTTGTTAACATGGCTAAGAGTCTGTCAATTTTATTTATTTTTCAACTTTTAGTATTGTCAAATTTTTCAATTGATTCTTTTGTTTTGATTTTATTAATTTCAGCTCTGATTTTAATTATTTCTTCCCTTCTACTTCTTTTGCTGTTGTTTTGCTCTTTTTTTTCTAGGATTTTGAAATGAACTATGAGATCATTTATTTGTTGTTGTTTTTTTCTTTTTTTAAGGAAAGAACTCCAAGCAATGAATTTTCCTCTTAGAACTGCTTTCAATGTGTCCCATAGATTCTGATATGTTCCGTCTGTCTTTTTCATTTATCTCTAAGAATTTTTTATTTTCCTCCTTGATGTCTTCTATAACCCATTGATCATTCAGTACGTATTGTTCATTCTCCAAGTGATGCATGAAGTTTCCTTCCTTCTTTTATTGTTGATTTTTCAGTTTCATTCCATTATGATCAGATAAGATGCCTGGTATTATCTATACTCCTTTATATTGTCTAAGAGTTGCCATGTGACATAATATATAATCTATTTTTGAGAGGTATCCATGTGCTGCTGAGAAAAAAGTGTAACTGCTTGATGTTGGGTGGTATATTCTATATATGTCTATTAAGTCTATGTTATTAATTGTGTTATTCAGTTCAATAGTTTCCTTATTCAACTTTTGTTTGGAAGATCTGTCCAGTAGTGAGAGAGGTGTGTTGAAGTCTCCCATGATTATTGTATTGTGGTCTATCAGACTCTTGAACTTGAGAAGAGTTTTTTTGATGAACATAGCTGAACCATTGTTTGGGGCATATATATTTATGATTGTTAGGTCTTGTTGGTGTATGGTTCCCTTGAGCAGTATGTAGTGTCCCTCTTTATCCCTTTTGCTTAACTTTGGCTTGACATCTATTTTATTTGATCTGAGTATGGACACTCCTGCTTGTTTCCGAAGTCCATATGAGTGATATGATTTCTCCCAACCTTTCAACTTCAGTCTATGTTTCTCTTTTCCTATCAAATGCGTCTCCTGCAGGCAGAAAATTGTTGGGTCTTCTTTCGTGATCCATTCTACTAGCCTGTGTCTCTTAATTGGTGAGTTTAAGCCATTAACATTTAGGGTTACTATTGAGATATGGGTTGTTATTCCAGCCATATTTGTTTATTTATGTTACTAACCATGTTTTTTTTTCCTCTTTGATTATTTTTCCCCCCTTTACTGTACTACCTCCCACTGTTGGTTTTCATTGTTATTTTCCATTTCGTCTTCCTATAATGTTTTGCCAAGGATCTTTTGAAGAAAGGGTTTTCTAGCTGCAAATTCTTTTAACTTTTGTTTATCATGGAAGGTTTTAATTTTATCTTCCATCCTGAAGCTTAAATTCGCTGGATACACAATTCTTGGTTGGAACCCAATTTCTTTCAGTGTTTGAAAAATGTTATTCCAGGATCTTCTAGCTTTCAGAGTCTGTGTTGAAAGATCAGCTGTTATCCTGATTGGTTTACCCCTAAATGTAATCTGCTTCCTTTCTCTTGTAGCTTTTAAAATTCTCTCTTTATTCTGTATGTTTGGCATCTTCATTATAATATGTCTAGGTCTTTATCTCTTATGATTTTGCACATTCGGCATCCTGTAGGCTTCTATGATTTGGGATTCTGTCTCATTCTTCATGTCTGGGAAGGTTTCTCATATTATTTCATTGAATAGATTGCTCATTCCTCTGTTTTGCACCTGTATACCTTCCTTTATCCCAATTACTCTTAAGTTTGGTCTCTTCATGTTATCCCATATTTCTTGGATTTTCTGCTCATGGTTTCTTAACAGTCTTGCTGAGCTGTCTATGTTCTTTTCAAGTTGAAATACTTTGTCTTCATTGTCTGATGTTCTATCTTCTACGTGATCTACTCTGCTGGTAGTATTCTCAATTGAGTTTTTAAGTTGGTTTATTGCTTCCTGCATTTCTATGATTTCTGTTTGTTTTTTTTTATAACCTCTATCTCCCTGTATAGTTGATCTTTTGCTTCTTGGATTTGTTTATGTAATTTATTGTTGAAGTGATCTTTCATTGTCTGATTTTGCTGTCTAATGTCTCCCTGTTGACTCAGATCATCGGAAGCGAGTATATCCTAAATTCTTTATCTGACATTCCATCTGCTGCAGATATTACCTCTTCTAATGTTGAGTTGACCTGCATTGCTTGTGGTCCTTTCTTTCCTTGTCTTTTCCTACTGTTCGCGTTTTTTTCTGTTTGGTGGAATTTTTGTGTTATTGAATTTTACCCCTAAATGTTTATATTGCTATTGTATTCATGAAAAGTCTCCCTCACAGGTGTGGGCGGTGGCTCTGCCCCTCCTCCAATTGGGGCAATGTGCCTACCACACCAGCAGCCCTCTGGACCTGTTCTGCCGGTCGGTAGCCTGTCCGCCTACCTTGCAGGAGCGGGCAGTTGCTCTACCCCTCTTCGGGCGCTTCTCCTGTTCAGCCAGTGGGTCACAGGTCCACCTACCTTGCAGGCGCAGGTGTCGGCTCTGTCCCTCCTCGTGCCGCTGGGCCTCTTCTGTCTGTGGATTGCAGGGCTGTCTACATTGCAGGCGCGAGTGGCAGCTCTGCCCCTCCCTAAACCGGGGCGATATATCTACCAGGCTGGTAGGTTGCTGTGTCTGTTCTGCCAGAGGGTGAGAGGTCCACCTGCTTTCCAGGCACGGGCAGTGGCTCGGCCCCTCCCCAAACCTGGTTATGTGTCTAGCACCGTGGCGGGGCCTAGCACCTGGTCTGTCGGTGTTCGCAGGTCTGCCTACTTCGCAGGCGCGGGGGCCGGCTCTGCCCCTCTGAAGGCAGCTGGGCCTCTTCTGCCGGTGGGTCACAGGTTCACCTATCTAGAAGTTGCAAGGGGTGTCTCTGCCCCTCCGCGGGTTGCTGGGCCTGTACTCCCTGTGGGTCGCATGTCCGCATTCCTTGCAGGCGCGCAGCGGCTCTGCCCAACCCCCAACCAGGGCGATGTGTTTTGTACGATTGCGGGCCGCTAGGCCTGTTCTACCGGTGGCTCGCAGGTCCGCCTATCTTACAGGCGCGGTTGGCGGCTCTGCCCCTCCCTTCTCCATGTGTTTGTAAAGTTAACAAATATGAGAATTCCTGTCTCCATTTCTCTGTACCCTATTCAGCACATGTATTTTTATATGCACATATAGAATCCTACCCGGTATCACACGTAGATACTTGTGAGGTTGCTGACTTGGCAAATACAAATTGTGAGAAGATATCACTCCTCCTAAATGCTGTTGGAACTTACAAAACAAACTATGGGTGAGCTTCCTAGTTGAACAACATTATACTTAAATTGATGTTCAGAAAAGTGAAGATTTTTGGATTTGTGGATGATATATATTTCATGATGTATTTCGATTGGCATTTATATTGCTACATTTTAATGTATATGTGTGTGTGTGTGTGTGTGTGTGTGTGTGTGCATATATATATGTATAAACTCTCCAGATTTTTCAAAATATGAAATGTATGTGTCTTATTATATACTCCCTAAATTCATTGATGTTAATGAATGTGGATTTTTATTAAACTTTTCATAAGAATATTCTCTGGAATATTAATCCACCTGAAATATATATTTGTTTCCTAGTACTGAAAGCTAACTTCAGTGAATGGTGCATACAAATCCTAATATTGCTACAGTAAATGACTCAGTTTAACATCAATGCAAGTAGATTCCTATGGGACATGATATGTACTTTGACGTTCATTTTTATTCAAAACTGGTACATTAATATTTCTTCAGTTTTTGCACATAATAGAATACATTTTTCATTCACAAATTCACAAATTCATAGGATTTTTTTTCACTTTCAATTACTACCTGCTTCAGATCATATGTATTCCCCCAGGTTTCGTGACTGTTGTTTTAATGAGACTTCTTTCCAAGCACATTATTTTTGATTTCCATAATCATTTTAGAAGTAAAACTCACAGACACTTCATGATAAACCATAACACTAATATAACATTAGATGTATAACTGGTACGAATGATTGTATGAATATCAATATAAGTTTTCCAGTATATATCCAGATATCAATTCAATCCATTATTTAAATTTGGAACCAGTTATATTATTTATTCACAGTATGGTCTATTCATGCATTATCTCTATATTCGTATAACACAGCCTATACCTATTTGTACCCACAATACTAAATTATATGTCTTCAAAATATTGCTCCCAGAAATGGTGGAAGAAATACTCATGTCATCTGATCTATATATACATTAATCACAGTAATATTGTGGAAACAAAAAGCAAGGTCACACTTATGATTGTACCAAATCCTAAATGGAAAGTGAGCATGGATTAAAAAAAATCCATATCCAGGTTGCCTAATGCTCTCAAAGTGAATCCTATTGGTGACTACATATTTGTTTCTTCATGAAATTACATATTCAACTTCAACCCTGTTGAAAATTTCTAATCCTATCACTCACTTTATACTTGTCCTGATTTCCTAATGTCTCTATTGATATCTGATTTCCTGTATTTTTTCCCCAGTTTATCACTGTGACTGACTCTTCACATGTGCTGACATTTACTTTCAGTCTCTACCCAAAACCCTATTGCTAAAGATCTTTTGGTCCAAATTCTATACACACTCTTCATTCTAAACCTACCGAATATCTTCCTAATCCACCAACTATCCCTTTTGGACCAGATGTTCTCTTCGACATTCAATCATCCAAAAGACAAGATCCTATGCCACTGTATATCAATTTATCTGAGACACCTGTGCAGAACATAATTGAAAGCTAAGAATCCCAATCATGGGGCCAATTCCCTTCTGTCCTTCAAAAATTACCTAGATTTCTTTTTTCATACTTATATTTCACCTATATATTCTTGAAAATATCGCAAAATCCCAATACCATTATTCATCCCAGAGAATGATTCCTAACCAAAATGGAACCTGTTATTAACCTTAACCATACAATGTTCCCTCAATCTAACTTTACAGAAGAGGAGGGACAGAATTGGTCTTCCAATACAGGAATGTAGGGGATCTTCCACCTCTGAGAACCTCAAAGTTCCATGCAGAAATGATCCCTGGAGAAGATTTAGGCAGCTATGAAGGACCTGAGAGAGCAAAAGTCATCTTCCATGGCAAACAACCCGGTCAGGATGAAGGGATGTGTCAGAATCAGCCTCACTCTTCTTAATGTAGAGAAGATGGACCAAACCAGGCCAGTGTGGACAGCTGTTCCCGGCTGCCTATGGTTGATATACAATTCTCAGTTGTGAAAGTATCACAGGAAATAGGGGAAGCCTCCATCTCATGGGAACCTTGGAAGCAAATTTTAGGACAAAGTGGTTTCCAAAGCAGTGACGTCATTCAGTTCACAAAGGAGGTGACCTTCCTCACTTCCTTGGTGATAGAACTCTCTGAACTTGGGATCCAGGAAGCCAGGCAACCAGAGGCAGTCCCAGTACCATTCCCAGTGGGCTCACATATTTGGATTTACAAAGAACAGAGTCAGTCTTTCTTGGTACCTACTGATGTGAGAATGGCCAAATTTCAGGAGAGCTCAGAAGAGGGGCCTTTCCTGAGAAAGCAGGTAGTTGCTCACAGCTGGCTCCTGACCACTTCGCAGATTTGGCCAAGGAGACCAGATCTGAGACAGGACAGGACATTTCAGGGAACATAATAAGGCCCACAAGTCAGAGGACACTCCGGATTGTCACAGACCTCTTTGGGGGAAGGAGGTGCCTTTGTGGGTGTGAGTGTGAGTTTGTGGTTTTGTCTCATGTTCTAAGAATAGGTAAAAAAGGTGGTTTGTTTGGTTTGGAGTGGACTGTTCCTAGTAAGTCGTTTCACAAAGTGAGTGTTTCTATGTCTGTGTATCCCACTGTGTCCGTGGTTGTCGACATTTGAAAAGAGAATTCATCAATGGATGTGTCCTGTTTAGTAGAATCCTTCCCAGCATTCATCCTGCCCAATTGATGAATGGACTGTGGCTTCCCTTATGGATGGAAAACACCTACTAATTTCCTAAGTTCCTGTTTTCTTCCTAAATCTGGCCACTCTCCAGAATAGGCTCATGGTTTTGTGTCCAAGATATGTACCACCTCCAAGCTCTGTGACGAGGCCATGTAGTGGATAGCTAAAGGGAATGGCTAGCATCTCAAAAAACTCAGATATCTGTGTTACCAGGAAAGCCTCAGTGGAGAAACTCTGCTTTGGGCCTTTTGCTAACCAATTCTTCTCTTCCCCTGAATGTGAGGAAGGTCTTGGCCTCAGGACACAGTTTGTGAAGCCTGAAGAAAACAGTTTTAAAATGGAATTAAATGGGCATCACCTGTGGCTCTTTGTTAATTGCTTTGGAAATGGATGTGTCTGAATCAGTCTCTTGGCCCTGTGTTAGGCTGTGGCTTAGGTTCTCAGCACCTGATGGATCTAAAGAATGATCCCATGTGTGCATCCAAAACCAAAATGGGAAAAAGATCAGTCATTGTTGATGAAGTCTCTCGCCTTCCTCTGTTAGGTTCCTTACCACCATCAAGTGAGAATAGGGATCCTTTGAATCAAATGAGTTCTTCAAAGCCCTGCAAAGCAATTGCATACATGCTTGTGTTTTCTCATGACTCCACATCACATAAAAAATCTATACCGACAGTCAGTAGGCCTCAAATTGGAGAAGCAGAGCAGTATTACTGGAAGGCATATTTGATCCCTCCTGGTTCACAGGAAGGGTGTACAATCCACCCTGACTTTAGGAAAATGATGGGCAAGCGAGCTTATTTGGACACTGTGTTGGGCTGCGCCCCTCATGGAAACATCCAGCCAGAGATTATGAGGAGTGTCTATATGGAAGAAGATGAGGGCCATGTGGGAGTGTTTTGGTTTTAACTGTGGTTATTTGTGTGGTAGTTGGAAGCGATGACTGGGTCCACCTGGGCTTGAACTCTGGTGTGATACCCCATAGAGACTGAGTCCTGGAACTGACCTCAGAGAAGTATTGCCATGAATTGTGTTGGGATATTAGGAGGCCACACATGGGAGTCGCCATTGGAAACAGAGATCTATTCCCAGGGTGGCTTTCCACAGAGCACTGGGAATCTCAGCCAGGGTATCACATAATTTTATTCTGAAACACTTGGCAGCCATAGTTGAGAGTCAAAACACAAATGCACTTAACATTGTAGACTTCAATGGGCCTGGCTTCATGTGGCATTTTGGCCACTTTTTTAGAAGCCTTAGCAGTTAGAGTTCTCCAGAGTTTTCATTGAAATGAGCTTCTTCACCATTTAATGATTACTGAATTAAATGAAACACTCAGTGACTCCAACTTCAACCTTGAAAGATGGGCTCGCTAAATACCATTAAATTTTTGAAATTCCCATATCTAGGAGGCAGTGGAGAACCATTGGATATCCTGTTGGTGATCATGAGTGTACCAGACAGTGCCTTGATTGGCTGGGTTTCACGAAAATGGTGTAGAACAGAGATGCCAGTAAGTTGGAGCCTGCTGAATAGTGGACCTAGAGCAAAGGTGGGCATGTGTGAGATAAAACATCTGTGGTGCTTCTATCAGGATTTGCCAATGGCTTCCAAATGCCTTGTGACTGACATGGTGTATCCAGCAGACCATTATATGTAAATGATTCTTGTTATATGGATAAGTTTCAGGGCAATGTTCAGAATCAGGTTGCTATGGTCAAGGTGGCAAGCTATGTTGGAAAGAAGCCTGGTTTGTGCATTCTCCTGCAGACCCTGTTCCACCACACGTGACAGAACTCCCTCCAGCACTGTGTCCCAGTTAAATTCCTTGTATTTCTTGAAGCAAATACTGAACTCCCAGTGCAGCAGCAAAAAACATCACAAAACTTGGAGGATGATCAAATGGCTTCAGAGTCCACATGAGGAGACACTGAGCCCCAAGTGGCCACAGTTGACCCAGAAAGAGAGAATTCATCAATGCTGACTCATTTTCATTGGTAAATAAGAAAGCATCTACTCCAGGTCACATAGATGCAGACCCAGCTTTTATGGTCTCACTACAAACGAAGCTAAAGCTCCTGACAACAACATATATTTCAAGAGCCCAACATCTGAGGCAGTTTTTCCAGAAGTCATTAGGATAGCAGAGCTCCATGTTTGTGGAGTGTTTACATTGTCCCTTACTTTTGGAAACTCCCCTTCTACCTACAAGGTTGTGAACTCCTGAGCATATTCAATTCCAGATAGGTACTCACAGATTTTCTTACTCATCTTCTCTACATGTGTTACTTGGGACGAAGTTAAGGTCAAGGCATTGTTCCGGATGAGAGTCGGAAGATTTTTGTGTAGCACATATTTGCATACACATTGGATTCATTTTCCAATTTTCCTTTCGAAATTCTGAATCCCTGACACTAACCCATACCCTACAAGACTCTGACAACTAATCCTAACTTGATGGAGAAAAGTAACCCAAACAGAATAGAAATACAAACACATCAGAGGAGCCAGGGTGTACCGTTGGAATTGCCTTTTCCATTATATAGGGTAGGAGTTATAAATCTAGTCAATTTTTTTGTTGAAAGAGTTGTCCATGTATTTTTAAACTTATCAAATATGTGAATTCCTGTCTCCCCCATTTCTCTGTATCCTATTTAGCACATATATTTTTATATGCACTTATAGAATTGTACCTTGTATCATACATATATTCTTCTGAGGTGGCTGACTTGGCAGATACAAATTGTGAGAAAAGTTCAGTCCTCCTCAACGCTGTTGGAACTGAAAATTCAACCTATGGCTGAGCTTTCTAGTTGAACAACATTATACATAAATCCATGTTCAGTAAAATGAATATTTTTGAATACGTGGATGATATATATTTCATGATGAATTTCGATTGGCATATATATTGCTAGTTTTTAATGTCTGTGTGTGTTTGTGTGTGTGTGTGTGTGTGTGTAGATATAGATATAGATATAGATATAGATATACACTGTCAAGATTTTTCAAAATATGAAATATATGTATATTTTGGCCACTCTTTGGGAAGCCTTACCTGTGAGAGTTCTCTAGAGCTTTCATTGAAATGAGGTTCCTCAACATTTAATGGTTCCTGAATGAATTGAAACCCACAGTGCCTCCAACTTCATCCTTGAAAAATTTCTCCATAAATACCTTGAAATTCCCCTGACCAGGTGGCACTGGAGAACCTTTGGATGTATTGTTGCTCATCATGAGTGTACCAGACAGTGCCTTGACTGACTGGATTTCACGAAAATTGTGTAGAACAGAGATGTAAGTAAGTTGGAGAGTGCTGAGAAGAGGGCCCAGAGCTGTGGTGTGCAGGTGTATAATAAAATATCTGTGGTGGGGCCATGTGAGTCTGCCATTAACTTCTAAATGGCTTGTGGCTTACATGGTGCAGCTAGCAGACCCTTATATGTAAAGGCATCTTGTTATAAGGAAAGGTTTTAGGACAATGTTCAGAATCAGTTTGCTATGGACAATGTTGCAAGTTATGTGCGATAGAAGCCTGGTTGGTGAATTCTCCTGTAGACCCTGACCCTCCACACGTGACAGAACTCGCTCCAGCACTGTGTCCCAGTTGAACTCCTTGTATTTCATGAAGGAAATACCAAAAGCCCAGTGCAGCAGCAAGAAACACCACGAAAATTGTAGGATGACCAATTGGCTTCACAGTCAAGACGGGGAGACACTTAGCCCGCCGTGGCCACAGTTTACCTTCAAAGGTAGAATTGAGCACTGCTGCCTCATGTTCTTTGAAAAATAAGAAACCATGTCCTCCAGGTCAGATAAATGAAGACCCATCTTTGATGGTATCACTACAAAGGAAGCTAAAGCTCCTGAAAAGAAAATATATTTCAAGTGCCCAACCTCAGAGGCAGTTTCTCAAGAAGTCTTTAGGCCAGCAGAGTTCCATGATTGTGGACTGTTTATCCTGTCCCTTAATTTTGAAAACTCCTCTAAAATGTCCAAGCTTGTGAACTCCTGAGCATTTTCCATTCCAGATATGTATTCACAGATTTTCTAACTTTTGTCCTCTAATTGTGTCTTACTTGGGGTGAAGGTAATGTCAAGGCATTGCTCTGAATGAGAGTGGAAAGATTTTTTGTAGTGCATATTTGCGTAAACAATGGATTCATTTTCCTTTATTTTCATTTGAATTACTGAATCCATGACACTAAAGCATACCCTACTAGACTCTGACTACTAATGCTAATATGATGGAGAAAAATAACCCAAACAGAATAGAAATACAAGCAATTCAGAGGAGGCATAGTGTATAGTTGGACTTGCCTTTTGCATGATAAAGGGTAGTTGTTAAAAATCTGGTTAATTTTTAATTGAAATAGTTCTCCATGTGTTTTGAAAGGTATCAGATATGTGAATTCCTGTCTCCCTTTCTCTGTTGCCTATTCAGCACATGTATTTTTATATGCACAAATAGAATCCTACCTGGTACCACACGTACATTATTGTGAGGTGGCTGACTAGGCAGATACAAATTTTGAGAAGAGATCACTCCTCCTAAACGCTGTAGGAACTGAAAATTCAACATTTGCGTGAGCTTCCTAGTTGAACAACATTACACATAAATCCATGTTCAGTAAAATAAAGATTTTTGGATCTGTGTATGATATGTATTTCATGATGAATTTTGATTGGCATATATATTGCTACTTTTTAATATCTCTGTATGTGTTTTGTGAAAAATCTACACTCTATAGGTTATTCAAAATATGAAATATATGTGTCTTATTATACACTCCTTAATTTCATTCATGTTCATGTATGAGACCAAGGCTCATGCAACAGCAAAAGACATTTATTGAGGATCCAATCCAGCATGCTGGTGCTCTGTGCTCACTCAAGAAGAGAGAGCAGCCCAGATCCCCGAGCAGGGGTTGAGCAGTGCTTAAGTACACAATTTGGGGAGTGTGAGACTTTACATATATCACAGTCTCCTTTAGCAAATCATCATACACTGTGGGAAAATGAAACAACAAATCCTAAACATGATTTGTTCATTCATTGGCTTGAACACGTCAGGCGGGAGTGATAGGTCAATTCTAAAGCGGGGTACACATTGAAATTGATTGATTTAGGCCCTGCGATGCATATGTGGCAGGCCACACAGGGTCCTAGGTTATTAAACAACCAGGCGGTCAGGGGGAATATTTACTGGGCAGTCCAGAAATTGTCCTACAATTTACAGGAATTTCAGGTTTTGCGTGTAGCATGGAAACTTAAAAATACCTGGTCCTTTACATTTTAAACCAGGCCTTGAAGATTAGAAACTTTACAACACCCGGTCTTTCACACTTTAACTTTAACACTTTAATTTCAATTTCTTTTACCCTTACAGATCACTCCTGGTTCAGAAGAAGGGTGTCCAAGCCACCCTGACTTTAGGCAAATGAGGGGCAAGGGAGCTTATTTTGGACACTGTCTTGGGCTGTGCCCCTCATGGAAACCTCCAGCCATATGTTATGATGAGTGTCTTTATGGAAGAAGATGAGGGCCATGTAGGAGTGTTTTGGTTTTAATTGTGGTCATTTGTGTGGCGGTTGGAAGAGATGACTTGGTCCACCAGGGCTTGAACTCTGCTCTGATACTCCTTAGAGCCTGAGTTCTGGAACTCACCTGAGAGAAGTATTGCCATGAATTGTGTTGGGATTATAGGAGGCCACACATGAGATTAGCCCTTGGAAACTGAGATCTAGGCCCAGGGTGGCTTTCCACTGAGCACTGGGAATCTCAGCCAGGATAACACATGATTTTTTTACTGAAAGACTTGGAAGTCATAGTTGACACTCAAAACACACATGTACCTCACATTGTAGACCTCAATGAGCCTGGCTTCATGTGACCTTCTGGCCACTCTTTGGGAAGCCTTGTCTGTGAGAGTTCTCCAGAGCTTTCATTGAAATGAGCTATCTCACCATTTAATGGTTCCTGAATGAATTGAAACCCACAGTGCCTCCAACATCATCCTTGAGAAATGGCTACATAAATACCATGAAATTTTTAATATTCCCAAGACCAGGTGGCACTGGAGAAACTTTGGATGTCCTGTTGCTGATCATGAGTGTACCAGACAGTTCCTTGATTGACTGGTTGTCATGAAAATGGTATAGAACCGAGATGTCATAAGTTGGAGCCTGCTGAATATTGGGGCTAGAGCAGTGGACTATATGGTTGTGAATAAATATCTGTTGTGGGACCACGTGGATCGGCCATTGGCTTCCAAAATACTTGTGACTGACATGGTGCAGGCAGCAGACCCTTATATGTAAAGGCATCTTGTTATATTGAGATGATTCAGGGCAATGTTCAGAATTCAGTTGCTATAGTCAAGGGGGAAAGCTATGTGGGATAGATCCATGTTTTGAAAATTCTCCTGAAGACCCTGACCAATCACACGTGACAGAGCTCCCTCCAGAATTGTGTGCCAGTTGAACTCCTTGTATTTCATTAAGCCAATTACAAACTCCCAGTGCAGCAGTAAGAAACACCACGAAAATGGAGGATGACCAAACAGCTTCACAGACCACACGGGGAGAAACTAAACTCCCAGTGGCCACAGTTTACCAAGAAAAAAGAGAATTCAGAACTGCTGTCTCATGTTCATTAGAAAATAAGGAACCATTTCCTCCAGGTCAGATAGATGCAGACCCACATTTGATGGTGTCACAACAAAGGAAGCTAAATCTCCTGACAACTTCATATATTTCATGTGCCCAACCTGAGAGGCATTTTCTCAATGAGTCTTTAGGCCAGAAGAGCTCCAAGTTTGTGGAGTGTTTAACCTCTCCCTTACTTTTGGAAACTGCTCTACCACCTCCAATGTTGTGAACTCCTGAACATTTTCAGTTCCACATATGTAATCACAGGTTTTCGAAATCCTCTCCACTAATTGTGTCTTACTTGGAGCGAAGTAAATGTCAAGGAATTGTTCTGGATGAGAGTGGCAAGATTTTTGTGTAGCACATATTTGCATACACATTAGATTCATTTTTCTATTTTCATTTGAAATAATGATCCCTGACACTAACACATACCCTAATAGACTCTGACTACTAATGCTAATATGATGGATAAAAAGAAACGTAACAGAATAGAAATACAGGCCTTTCATAGGAGGCATGGTATATACTTGGATTTGCCTTCGGCTTTATCAAGGGTATGTATTATAAATCTTGTCAAATTTTAATTGTAATATTTCTCCATGAGTTTTACATGTATATATATATATATATATATATATATATATATATATATATATATATATATATATATAAACACTCTCTAGATTTTTCAAAATATGAAAAAATGTGTCTTATTAAACACTCTCTAAATTCATTCATATTCATGTATGTGGATATATAATCTACTTTTCACAAGATTATTCTCAGAAACATTCAACCACCTGAAATACATATTTGTTTCCTCGTCCTGACAACTAACTTCAGTGAATGGTGCTTACAAATCCTAATATTTCTACAGTAACTGACACAGTTTTTCATCAAACCAAGTAGATTCCAATGGACATGATGTGTATATTGATGTTCATTTTAATTCAACACTGGCACATTACAATTTCTTCTGTTTATGCACATCATAGGATATATATTTCCTCCACAGGTTAGCAAATATATAGGCATTTGTTTCACTTTCAATCACTTCCTGCTTCAGAACACATGCATTCCTCCGTGTTTCTTGACTGGTCTTTTCATGAGACTTCTTTCCAAACACATTATTTTCGATTTTCTTTATCAGTTTTGAAGCAAAACTGAAACAGACTTCATGATAAACCATCACTGTAATATCATCATAAGATGTATAACTGGTTGGAATGAATGATTATATATCAATAAAAGATTTTTTATACATTTTCTGATATCAATTCAATACATTATTTAAAGTGTAACCAGTTATATTATTTATTCACATTATGGTCTATTCATGCATTATCTCTATATTCATAGACACAGGGTACACCTCGTTGTACCCCCAATACTAATTTATACATTTTTAAAATATTGCTCCCAGAAATGGTGGAAGAAATACTCATGTCACCTGATCTACATATGCATGTTATCACAGTAATATTCTGGACACAAAATGCAAAAGTCACACGTATGATTGTACCAAAGCCTAAAGGGAAACTCAACATGGATTACTAAAAACATCCATGACCAGGTTGCCTAATGCTCTCAAATGTCAATCCTATTGGTGACTACATATTTGTTTCTTCATAAGATTATATATTCAACCTCAAAACTGTTGAAAATGTTTAATTTTTTTCACTCACTTTGTACTTTTCCTGATTTCCTAATGTCTCTATTGATATCTACTTTCCTACATATTTTCTCCAGTTCAACATTGTGACTGACCCTTCACATGTGCTGACATTGACATTCACTCTCTAACGGAAACACTATTGCTAATGAACTTTGGTCCAAATCCTATACTAGCTCTTCTTCCAAAACATACTGACTATCTTCCTGATCCTATCGACTATCACTATTTGAGTGGATGTTCTCTACTGCATTCAATCATCCAAGGTGCATGGTCCTATGCCATTTTATATCGATTTTTCTGAAACATGTATGCAGAACGTAATTCAAAGCTACGTATCGCAATCAGTTGCCCAATGCACTTCTGAGCTTCAAATCTTACCTAGATTTCTGTTTTCATACGTATATTTCATCTCTATATTCCTATAAATATTGCAGGTTCCCAAGATCATTATTCATTCTGCAGAATGATTCCTAATCCAAATCAAACCTGCTATTTATGATAACCATACACGGTTGCCTCAATCTAACATTACAAAAGAGCAGGGACAGAGTTCGTCTTACAATACAGGAATGTAGGGTATCTTCAAACTGCTGAGAACCTGAAAGTTCGATTCAGAAATAATCCCTGGATAAGATGTCAGCGCTATGAAGGACCTGTGAGAGCAAAAGCCATCTTCAAAGGCAAACAATCTAGACAGGAAAAAGGAATGTGTATGCATCAGACTCTCTCTTTGTAAGGTAGAGAAGATGGACCTAACCAGGCCTGCGTGGAGAGCTGTTCTCAGGTGCCTATTTTGATATACCATTGAAACTAGTCAAATTGTCAAAGGAAGTAAGGGCAGCCTCCATCCAATGTGACCCTTGGAAGCAATGGTTAGGGCAAAGTTGTTGCCAAGGCAGTGACCTCATTCAGTTCCTGAAGGAAGTGACCTACCTAACTTCCTTGGTGATGGAACACTCTGAAATTTTGATGCAAGAAGCCAGGCACCGAGAGCCAGTCCCAGTCCCAGTCCCAGTGCGCTCACTTGTTTGGATTTACCAAGTACAGAGTCAGACCTTCTTGGTACCTACTGATGTGAGGATGGCCAAATGCCAGGAGAGCTCTGAAGAGAAGCCTTTCCTGAGATAGCAGGTAGTGGCTAGCCGTTGGCTCCTCACAGCATCACAGAGTTTGCCAAGGAGACAAGATCTGAGACAGGAGAGGTCATTTTGTGGAGAACATAGTATGGCCCACCAGTCAGAGGACACTCCGGATAGTCACAGACCTACTTTTGGGAAGGAGTTGCCTTTGTTTGTGGATGTGAGTTTGCGGTTTTGTCTCATGTTCTGAGAATAGGTAGGAAATGTGGTTGGTTTTGTTTGGAGTCGACTGTTTCTAGTAAGTCTTTTGACAAGGCGACTTTCTATGTCTGTGTATCCACTGTGTCCGTGGTTGTCGACATTAGAAAAGAGAATGCATCAATGGAGGTGTCCTGTCTAGTCGAAAGCTTCCCAGCATTTATCCTGCACAATTGATGAATGGACCGTGGTATGCCTTATGGATAGGAAACACCTACTAACATCCTAAGTTCCTGTTTTCTTCCTGAATTCTGGCCACTCTCCAGAATAAGCTCATGATGTATTGTCGAAGATATGTACCACCTCCAAGCTCTGTGACATGTCCATGTTCTTGATAGCTGAAGGGAATGGGAACATCTCAGAAAACTCAGATATCAGTGTGAGCAGTAAAGTCTCAGTGGAGAAACCCTGCTTTGGTCCATTTGCTTACCTTTGGTTCTGTTGCCTTGAATGTCAGGAAGGTCTTTGCATCATGCCACCCCTTTGTGAAGCCTGAAGAAACAGATTTCAAATGGAAATGAATGTGCATCACCTGTGGCTCTTTGCTTAATATCTTTGGAAAAGGATGTGTCTTAATCAGACACTAGGCTCTGTTTGAGGCTGTGGATAAGATTCTCAGCTCCTGATAGATGTAAAGAAGATCCCATGTGTGCATCCAAAACCAAAATGGCAAAAAGATCATTCATTGTAGATGAAGTCTCCTGCCTTCCTCCGATAGGTTCCTGACCTCCATCAAGTGAGAATAGGGATTTTTTTTGGGTCAAATGAGTTCTTCAAAGTCCTGCAGAAGTACTTGGGTTCTCTCATGATGCCAAATCACATAATGAATCTATACCTGACTGTCAGTAGGCCTCAAATTGGAGAAGCAGAGCAGCATTAACGGCAGGCTTTTTTGATCACTCCTGGTTCACAGGAAGGGTGTCCAGGCCACCATGAATTTAGACAAATGAGTGGCAAGGGTGCATATTTTGGACACTGTCTTGGCTGCGCCCCTCATGGAAACCTCCAGCCAGAGTTTATAATGACTGTCTGTATGGATGAAGATGAGGGACATGTGGGAATGTTTTGGTTTTAATTGTGGTCATTTGTGTGGCGGTTGGAAGAGATAACAGGGTCCACATGGGCTTGAACTCTGGTGTGATTCCTCTTAGAGACTGAGTTCTGGAACTGACCTCAGAGAAGTGTTGCCATGAATTGTGTTGGGATTTTAGGAGGCCACGCATAAGAGTTGCCCTTGAAACCTGAGATCTAGGCCTAGGGTGGCTTTCCACAGAGAACTGAAATTCTCAGCAAGGATATGGCATGATTTTATTCTGAAAAACTTGGCAGCCATAGTTAAGAGTCAAAAGACACATGGACCTCCCGTTGTAGACCTCAATGGGCCTGGCTTCATGTGACCTTTTGGCCACTGTTTGGGAAGCCTTGCCTGTGAGAGTTTTTCAGGGCTTTCATTGAAATGAGAGTCCTCCCCATGTAATGGTTCCTGGAAGAATGGAAACCCCAAAGTGCCTCCAACTTCATTCTTGAAAAATGGATAGATAAATACAATGATGTTTTTGAAATTCCCAATGACCAAGTGGCACTGGAGAACCATTGGTTGTTCTCTTGCTGATCATTAGTGTTACAGACAGTGCCTTGATTGGCTGGGTTTCATGAAAATGGTGTGGAACAGAGATGCCAGTAAGTTGGAGCCTGCTGAGTAGTGGGCCTAGAGCAGTGGTGGGCAGGTGTGTGATAATACAACTGTGGTGTGGCCATGTGGATCAGCCATTGGCTTCCAAATAGCTTGTGACTGACTTGGTACAGCCAGCAGACTATTATATGAAAAGGCATCTTGTTATATGGAGAGGTTTCTGAGCAATGTTCAGAATCAGGTTGCGATGGTCAAGGGGGCAAGCTATGTGGGATAGAACCCTGGTTGGTGAATTCTCCTGCAGACCCTGACCCAACACACGTCACAGAACTCCCTCTAGCACTATATCCTAATTGAACTCCTTGTATTTCGTGAAGCAAATACCAAACTCCCAGTGCAGCAGCAAGAAACACCACAAAATGTTCAGGATGACCAAATGGCTTCACAGTCCACTCAGGGAGACACTAAGCTTCCAGTGGCCACAGTTTACCAACAAAGAGAGAAATCAACACCGGTACCTAATGTTCAATGGAAAATAAGAAACGATGTCCTCCAGGTCACATAGATGCAGATTCAGCTTTGATGGTCTCACCAGAAATGAAGCTAAAGCTCCGGACAACAAGATATATTTCATGTGTCCAAACTCAGAGGCAGTTTCTCAAGAAGGCTTTTGGCCAGCAGAGTTCCATGTTTGTGGAGTGTTTACGCAGTCACTTACTTTTGGAAACTCCTCTACCACCTCCAAGGTTGTGAACTCCTGAGCATTTTCCATTCCAGATATGTATTCACAGATTTTCTAACTCTTCTCTTCGAATTGCATCTTACATAGGGTGAAGATAATGTCAATGGATTTTTCTGGATGAGAGTGGGAAGACTTTTGTGTAGGACATATTTGCATACATATTGGATTCATTTTCCAATTTTCCATTTGAAATACTGAATCTCTGACACTAAACCATACCCTACTAGTGTCTGACTACTAATCCTAATATGAGGCAGAAAAATAACCCAAACATAATCGAAATACAAACAGTTCAGAGGAGGCATGGTGTATATTTGGACTTGCCTTTTGCATTATAAAGGTTAGGAGTTATTAATCTAGACAATTTTTGTTGCAATAGTTGTCCATGTGATTTTAAAGATAACAAATATGTGAATTCTTGTCTCTCTTTCTCTGTAGCCTACTCAGCACATATATTTTTATATGCACATAGAGAATCCTACCTGGTACTACACGTACATTCTTGTGAGGTGGCTGACTTGGCAGATACAAATTGAGAGAAGAGATCACTCCTCATAAACGCCGTTGGAACTGAAAATTCAACCTATGGGTGAGCTTCCTAGAGAACAAAATTATACACAAATCTTTGTTCAGTAAAATGAATATTTTTGGATCTGTGGATGATATATATTTCATGGTGAATTTTGATTGGCATATATTGCTATTTTTAATGTCTCTCTCTCTCTGTGTGTGTGTGTGTGTGTATATATATATATATATATATATATATATATATATATATATATACACACACACTCTCTCCATATTTTTCAAAATATGAAATATATGTGTCTTACATACACTTCCTAATTTCATTCATGTTCATGAACGTGGATTTATAATCAACGTTTCACAAGATTATTCTCAGAAAATTTCATCCACCTGAAATACATATTTGATTCCTAGTGCTGAAAACTAACTTCAGTGAATGGTGCATACAAATCCTAACATTTCTACAGTAACTGACACAGTTTATCATCAATGCAAGTAGATTCCTATGGGACATGATGTGTATATCGACGTTCATTTTTATTCAACACTGGGACATTACAATTTCTTCAGTTTATGCACATCATAGGATATATATTTCCTCCACAATTTAGCAAATTTATAGGCATTTGTTTCAATTTCAATCACTTCTTGCTTCAGAACACATGTTTTCCTCCATGTTTCTTGACTGATCTTTTCATGAGATTTCTTTCCAAACACATTATTTTCGATTTCCTTTATCACTTTTAAAGCAAAACGGACACACACTTTATGATAAACCGTAACTATAATATCACTATTAGATGTATAACTGGTTGGAATGAATGATTTTATATCAATAAAAGATTTCTTATATATTTTCTGATATCAATTCAATACATTTTGTAAAGTGGAACCAGTTATATTATTTATTCACAGTATGGTCTATTCATGCATTATCTCTATATTAATAGGCACAGGTTACACCTCTTTGTATCCCCAATACTAATTTATACATCTTCAAAATATTGCTCCCAGAAATGGTGGAAGAAATACTCATATCACCTGATCTACATATGCATGGTATCACAGTAATATTCTGGACACAAAATGCAAAATTCACACGTATGACTGTACCAAAGCCTAAATGGAAACTGAACATGGATTACTAAAAATATCCATGACCAGGTTGCCTAATGCTCTCAAATGTCAATCCTATTGGTGACTACATATTTGTTTCTTCCTAAGATTATATATTCAACCTCAATACCATTGAAAATGTCTAATTTTTTCACTCACTTTGTACTTTTCCTGATTTCCTAATGTCTCTATTGATATCTACTTTCCTACATATTTTGTCCAGTTCAACATTGTGACTGACCCTTCACATGTGCTGACTTTGACATTCACTCTCTAACCGAAACCCTATTGCTTATGAACTTTGGTCCAAATCCTATACTCACTCTTCTTCCGAAACATACTGACTATCTTCCTGATCCTATCAACTATCCCTTTTTGAGTGGATGTTCTCTACTACATTCAATCATCCAAGGTACAAGGTCCTATGCTATTGTATATCGATTTTTCTGAAACATGTATGCAGAACGTAATTCAAAGCTACATATCACAATCAGTTGCCCAATGCACTTCTGAGCTTCAAATCTTACCTAGATTTCTGTTTTTATACTTATATTTCATCTCTATATTCCTATAAATATTGCAGGTTCCCAAGACCATTATTCATCCTGCAGAATGATTCCTAACCCAAATCGAACCTGTAATTAACCCTAACCATACACTGTTGCCTCAATCTAAAATTACAAAAGAGCAGGGACAGAGTTCATCTTACAATACAGTAATGTAGGGTATCTTCCAACTGCTGAGAACCTCAAAGTTCGATGCAGAAATGATCCCTGGAGAAGATGTAGGCAGCTATGAAGGATCTGAGAGAGCAAAAGCCATCTTCGATGGCAAACAACCTGAACAGGATGAAGGGATGTGTATGCATCAGCCTTTCTCTTCTTAATGTAGAGAAGATGGACCTAACCAGGCCTGCGTGGAGAGCTGTTCCCAGGTGCCTATTTTGATATACCATTTTAACTAGTCAAATTGTCACACAAAGTAGGAGCAGCCTCCATCTAAAGGGACCCTTGGAAGAAACTGTTAGGACAAATTTGTTGCCAAGAGAGGGACCTCATTCAGTTCCTGAAGGAAGTGACCTAGCTAACTTCCTTGGTGATCGAACTCTCTGAAATTGTGATGCAAGAAGCCAGGCACCGAGAGCCAGTCCCAGTCCCAGTCCCAGTGGGCTCACTTGTTTGGATTTACCAAGTACAAGTAAGACTTTCTTGGTACCTACTGATGTGAGGATGGCCAAATGCCAGTTGAGCTCTGAAGAGGGGCCTTTTCTGAGATAGCAGGTAGTGGCTAACTGCAGGCTCCTCACAGCATCACAGAGTTGGCCAAGGAGACATGATCTGAAAGTGGAAAGGCCATTTCGAGAGGAACATAGTATGGCCCACCAGTCAGAGGACACTCTGGATAGTCACACACCCACTTTTGGGAAGGAGGTGCCTTTATGTGTGTGGGTGTGAGTTTCTGGTTTTGTCTCATGTTCTGAGAATAGGTAGAAAAGGTGGTTGGTTTGGTTTGGAGTCGACTGTTTCTAGTTACTCTTTTGACAAGGCAAGTGTTTCTATGTCTGTGTATCCACTGTGTCCGTGGTTTTAGACATTAGAAAAGAGAATGCATCAATGGAGGTGTCCTGTCTAGTAGAAAGCTTCCCAGCATTCATCGTTCACAATTGATAAATGGACTGTGGTTTGCCTTATGGATAGGAAACAACTACTAACTTCCTAAGTTCCTGTTTTCTTCCTGAATTCTGGCCACTCTCCAGAATAAGCTCATGATTTATTGTCCAAGATATGTACCACCTCCAAGCTCTGTGACATGTCCATGTTCTTGATAGCTGAAGGGAATGGGAACATCTCTGAAAACTCAGATATTAGTGTGAGCAGTAGAGTCTCAGTGGAGAAACCCTGATTTGGTCCATTTGCTTACCTATGGTTCTGTTGCCTTGAATGTCAGGAAGGTCTTTGCCTCAGGCCACCCCTTTTAGAAGCCTGAAGAAACAGTTTTCAAATTTAAATGAATGGGTATCACGTGTGGCTCTTTGCTTAATTGCTTTGGAAAGGGATGTGTCTTAATCAGACACTAGGCCCTGATTGAGGGGGTGGCTAAGATTCTCAGCTCCTGATAAATCTAAAGAAGATCCCATGTGTGCATCCAAAACCAAAATGGCAAAATGATCAGTCATTGTGGATGAAGTCTCTTGTCTTCCTGTGTTAGGTCCTGAACTCCATCAAGTGAGAATAGGATTCCTTTGGGTCAAATGAGTTCTTCAAAGTCCTGCAGAAGTGCTTGGGTTCTCTCATGATGCCAAATCACATAAGCAATCTATACCTGACATTCAGTAGGCCTCAAATTGGAGAAGCAGAGCAGTATTAACAGCAGGCCTATATTATCACTCCTTGTTCACAGGATGGGTTTCCAGGCCACCCTAAATTTAGACAAATGAGGGGCAAGGGTGCATATTTTGGACACTGTCTTGGGCTGCGCCCCTCATGGAAACCTCCAGCCAGAGTTTATGATGAGTGTCTATATGGATGAAGATGAGGGCCATGTGGAAATGTTTTGGTTTTAATTGTGGTCATTTGTGTGGCGGTTGGAAGAGATGACTGGGTCTACATGGGCTTGAACTCTGGTGTGATTTCCCTTAGAGACTGAGTTTGGGAACTGACGACAGAGAAGTATTGCCATGAATTGTGTTGGGATTGTAGGAGGCCACACATGAGAGTTGCCCTTGAAACCTGAGATCTAGGCCCAGGATGGCTTTCCACAGAGAACTGAAAATCTCAGCAAAGATATCACATGATTTTATTCTGAAAAACTTGGCAGCCATAGTTAGAGTCAAAAGACACATGGACCTCACGTTGTAGACCTCAATGGGCCTGGCTTCATGTGACCTTTTGGCCACTGTTTGGGAAGCCTTGCCTATGAGAGTTCCTCAGAGCTTTCATTGAAATTAGCTTCCTCCCCATGTAATGGTTCCTAGATGAATGGAAACCCCAAAGTGCCTCCAACTTCATTCTTGAAAAATGCATAGATAAACACCATGAAATTTTTGAAATTCCCAATGACCAGGTGGCACTGGAGAACCATTGGATGTCCTGTTGCTGATCATAAGTATAACAGACAGTGCCTTGATTGACTGGGTTTCATGAAAATTGTGTAGTACAGAGATGCCAGTAAGTTGGAGGCTGCTGAGTAGTGGGCCTAGAGCAGTGGTGGGCAGATGTGTGGTAATACATCTGTGTTGTGGCCATGTGGATCTGCCATTGGCTTCCAAATGGCTTGTGACTGACTTGGTGCAGCCAGGAGACCATTATATGAAAAGACATCTTGTTATATGCAGGGGTTTCAGGGCAATGTTCATAATCAGGTTTCTATGGTCAAGGCGATAAGCAATGTGGGATAGAAGCCTAGTTGGTGCATTTTCCTGCAGAGCCTGACCCACCACACCACACGTTACAAGACTCCCTCAAGCACTGTGTGCCAGTTGAACTCCTTGTATGTCATGAAGCAAATACCAAACTCCCAGTGTAGCAGCAAGAAACACCACGAAAAGTGGAGGATGACCAAATGGCTTCAAAGTCCACACGGGGAGTCACATTGCCCGAAGTGGCCACAGTTTACCTACAAAGAGAGACTTCAGCACTGGTGCCTCATGTTCATTGGAAAATAAGAAACCATGTCCTCTAGGTCACATTGATGCAGACCCAGCTTTGATGGTCTCACAACAAAGGTAGGTAAAGCTCCTGACAAAAACATATATTTCAAGTGCACAACCTCAGGGGCAGTTTCTCAAGAAGTCTTTAGTCCAGCAGAGCTCCATGTTTGTGAAGTGTTTACCCTGTTCCTTACTTTTGGAAACTCATCAACCACTTGCAAAGTTGTGAAATCATGAGCATATTCAATTCCAGATATGTACTCACAGATTTTTTACCTCTTTTCATATAATTGTGAATTACTTAAGGTGAGGGTAAGTCAAGGCACTGTTCAGGATGAGAGTGGAAAGATTTTTTGTATCACAATTTTGCATACACTTTGGATTAATTTTCCTAGTTGAACAACATTATACATAAATCCATGTTCAGTATAATAAATATTTTTGCATCCGTGGATGATATATATTTCACTATGAATTTCAATTGGCATACATATTGCTACTTTTTAATGTCTTTGTTTATATATATATATATATATATATATATATATATCTCCTATCCAGATTTTTCAAAATATATGTGTTTTATTATACACTCTCTAAATTCTATTATGTTCATATATGTGGATGTATAATCAACTTTTCACAAGATTATACTCAGAAATATTCATCCACCTGAAATACATATTTGTTTCCTAATACAGACAACTAACTTCAGTGAACGATGCATACAAATCCTAATATTTCTACAGTAACAGACTCAGTTTTACATCAATGCAAGTAGATTCCTATGGGGCATGACATGTATTTTGACGTTCATTTTTATTCAAGACTTGTACGTTGCTATTTCTTCAGTTTATGCACATCATATGATATATATTTCATCCACAAGTTAGCATATTTATAGGCATTTGTTTCACTTTCAATCACTTCCTGCTTCAGAACAAATGTATTCCTCCATGTTTCTTGACTGGTCGTTTCATGAGACTACTTTCTAAACACATGATTTTTGAATTACATAATCTCTTTTGAAGCAAAAATCACACCCTTCATGATAAACCATAACCATAATATTACCATTAGATGTATAACTAGTTGGAATGAATGATAGTATTTCAATATAAGATTTCTTATATATTTTAAGATATCAATTCAATCCATTATTTTATGTAGAACTAGTTATATTATTAATTCACAGTGTCGTCTACTCATGCATTTTCTCTAGATTCATATACACAGGGTACATCTCTTTGTACCCCCAATACTAATTTATACATCTTCAAAATATTGCTTCAAAAAATGGTGGAAGAATTACTCATGTAACCTGATCTACATATATATTTTATCACAGTGATATTCTGGACACAAAACGCAAGGCTCACACTTATGTTTCTACCATAGCCTAAATGGAAATTGAACATGTATTACTATAAACATCCATGTCCAGGTTGTCTAATGCTCAATATCAATCCTATTGTTGACTACATATTTGTTTCTTCCTAAGATTATATATTCAAACTTAACCCTGTTGGAAATGTCTAATCCTATCACTCACATTATACTTTGCCTTATTTCCTAATGTGTCTATTGATATCTGTTTTCCTACATATTTTCCCCTGTTCATCATGTGACTGACTCTTCTCATGTGCTGACATTTACGTTCACTCTCTAACCAAAAACCTATTACTAATGAAATTTGTTCCAAAACCTATACTCACTCTTCTTCCTAAACCTACTGACTATCCCAGTTTGAGTGGATGTTCTCTTCTACATTCAATCATCCAAGGTACAAGGTCTTTTGCCATTCGATATCGAATTATGTGAGACAACTGTTCAGAATGTAATTCAAAGCTAAGTATCCCAATCAAGGGCAAAATGCCCCTCTGGGCTTCAAGTCTTACCTAGATTTCTGTTTTCATACTTATATTTCACCAATATATTCTTATAAATATTGCATGTTCCAATACCATTATTCATCTCACAGAATGATTCCTAACCCAAATGGAACATGTTATTAACCCTAAGAATGCACCGTTCCCTCAATCTAATTTTACAGAAGAACAGGGACAGAGTTTGACTTACAATACAGAAATGTAGGTGATCTTCCACCTGCTGAGAACCTCAAAGGTCCATGTAGAAATGATCCCTGGAGAAGATGTAGGCAGCTATGAAAGACCTGAGAGAGCAAAAGTCATCTTCCATGGCAAACATCCTGGTCAGGATGAAAGGATATGTCTGAATCAGCATCTCTCTTCTTAATGTAGAGAAGATGGACCAAACCAGGCCTGTGTGGAGAGCTGTTCCAGGAGCCTATGGTTGATCTACCATTCTAACTTGTGAAAATTTCAAAGGAAGTAGGGGCAGCCTCCGTTTCATTGGTCAATTGAAAGCAACTGTGAGGACAAAGTGTTTGCCAAGGCAGTGACCTCATTCAGTTCCTTAAAGAAATGACCACACCTCACACTTTTGGTGATGGAACACTGTGAACTTTTGATCCAGGAAGCCAGGAACCCAGAGTCAGTCCCAGTCCCAGTCCCATTGGGCTCGCTTGTTTTGATTGAACAAGGACAGAGACATTATTTTTTGGTCCTACTGTTGTGAGGATGACCAAATGCCAGGAAAGCTCTGAAAACTGGCCTTTCCAGAGAAAGCAGGTAGTGGCTCATCGCGGACTCCTGACAACTTCACAGAGTTGGCTAAGGAGACCAGATCTGAGACAGGACAGGCCATGTTGGGGGAATATATTATGGCCCACGAGTCAGACCACCCTCTGGATAGTCACAGACCTACTTGGGGGAAGGAGGTGCCTTTGTGGTTGTGGGTGTGAGTTTTTGGTTTTGTCTCATTTTCTGAGAATAGATAGGAAAGGCGGTTTGTTTGGTTTGGTATGGACTGTTTCTAGTAAGTCATGTGACAAGGCGAGTGTTTCTATGTCTGTGTGTCCCACTGTGTCCGTGGTTGTAGACATTAGAATATAGAATGCATCAATGGATGTGTCCTGTCTAGTAGAAAGCTTCCCAGTATTCATCCTGCCCAATTTATGATTAGGCAGAAGATTGCCTTATGGATGGGCAACACCTGCTATCTTCCTAATTTCCTATTTTCTTCCTGAATTCTGGCCACACTCCAGAAAAGGCTCATGGTTTTGAGCAAAAGTATGTACCACCTCCAAGCTCTGTGATATAGCCATGTACTGGATAGCTGAAGGGACTGGCGAGCACCTCAGAAAACTCAGATATCAGTTAGACCAGAAAAGTCACAGTGGAGAAACCCTGCTTTGGGCCTTTTGCTTACCTATTTTTCTTTTGCCCTGAATGTCAGGAAGGTCTTTGCCTCCAGCCACCCCTTTGTGAAGCCCTAAGAAACAGTTTTCAAATGGAAATGAATGGGCATCACCTGTGGCTCTTTGCTTAATTGCTTTGGAAAGGGATGTGTCAGAATCAGCCTCCTGGCCCTGTGTGAGGCTGTGGCTTAGATTATCAGCACCTGATGAATCTAAAGAAAGATCCCATGTGTGCATCCAAAATCAAAGGGCAAAAATTGCAGTCATTGTGGATGAAGTCTCTAGCTTTCCTCTGTAAGGTTTCTCACTTCAATCAAGTGAGAATAGGGATCCTTTGGGTCAAAAGAATTCTCCAAATCCCTGCAAAGCTTGCCCATGTGTGCTTGGATTTTCTCATGACTCCAAATCACATAAAGAATCTAAACCCCACAGTCAGAAAGCCTCAAATTGTAGAAGTGGAAAAGTATTAATGGCAGACCTATTTGATTACTCCTGGTTCACATGAAGGGTGTCCAGGCCACTGAGATTTTAGGCAAATGAGGGACAAGGGAGCTTATTTTGGACACTGTCTTTGACTGCGCCCCTAATGGAAAACTCCAGCCAAAGGTTATGAAGAAGATGAGGGCCGTGTGGGAGTGTTTTGGTTTTAATTGTGGTCATTTGTGTGGCAGTTGCAAGAGATGATTGGGTCCACCTGGGCTTGAACTCTGGTGTGATTCATCTTAGAGACTGAGTTCTGGAACTGACCTCAGAGAAGTATTGCCATCAATTGTTTTGGGATTTTAGGAGACCACACATGAGAGTGACCATTGGAAACTGAGATCTAGGCCCAGATTGACTTTCCACAGATCACTGGGAATCTCAGTGAGGAAATCACATTATTTTATTCTGAAAGACTTGGCAGCCATAGTTGAGAGTCAAAAAACACATGGACCTCACATTGTAGAACTCAATAGGCCTGGCTTCATGCGACCTTTTGGCCACTCTTTGGGAAGCCTTGCCCTTGAGAGTTCCCCAGAGCTTTCATTGAAATGAGCTTCGTCACCATTTAACAGGTCCTGAATATATTGAAACCCACAGTGCCTCCAACATCATCCTTGAAAAATGGCTAAACAGATACCATGAAATTTTTGAAATTCCCAAGACCAGGTGGCACTGGAGAACCTTTGGATGTCCTGATGCTGATCTTGAGTACACCAGACAGTGCCTGGATTCACTAGGTTTCATGAAAATTGTGTTGAATAGAGATGCCAGTACGTTGGAGCCTGCTGAATAGTGGGCCTAGAACAGTGCTTGGCAGGTGTGTGATAAAACATGTGGTGGGGCAATGTGGATCTGCATTTGGCTTCCAAATGGCTTGTTACTGACATGGTGTAGCCAGTAGATACTTCTGTGTAAAGGTATCTTGTTATATGGAGAGCTTTCAGGGCAATGTTCAGAATCAGGTTGCTATGGTCAAGGGGGCAAGCTATGTGGGATAGAAGCCTGGTTGGTGCATTCTCCTGCAGACCCTGACCCACCACTCGTCACAGAACTCCCTCCAGCACTGTGACACAGTTGAACTCCTTGTATTTCGTGAAGCAAATACCAAATCCCCAATGCAGCAGCAACAAACACCACGAAAATTGGAGGATGACCAAATGGCTTCACAGCCCACACTGGGAGACACTTAGCCCCCAGTGTCCACAGGTTACCTACAAAGTGAGAATTCAGCACTGCTGCCTCATTTTCATTAGAAAATAAGAAACCGTGTCCTCCAGATCACATAGATGCAGACCCAGGTTTGATGGTCTCACTACAAAGGAAGCTAAAGCTTGTGACAACAAGATATATTTCAAGTGCCCAAATTCAGAGGCAGTTTCTCAAGAAGTCTTTAGTCCAACAGAACTCCATGTTTGTGGAGTGTTCACCCTGTCCCTTACTTTTGCAAACTCCTCTACCACCTCCAAGGTTTCAAAATCCTGAGCATATTCCATTCAAGATGTGTTTTCACTGATTTTCTAACTCTTCTCCTCTAATGATGTTTTAGTTGGAGCGAAGGTACTGTCAAGGCATTGTTCTGGATAAGAGTGGAAACATTTTTGTGTAGCACATGTTTACATACACATTGTATTCATTTTCCAATTTTCCATTCGAAATACTGAATCCCTGACACTAACCCCTACCCTACTATATTCTGACTACTAATACTAATATGATGGAGAAAAATAACCCAAACAGAATGAAAATACAACCATTTCAGAGGAGGCATGGTGTATAGTTGGACTTACCTTTTGCATTATATAGGGTAGGATTTATAAATCTAGTCAATTTTTTGTTGAAATAGTTCTCCATGTTTTTTTTAAAAGTTAACCACCTATGAATTCCTTTCTCCCTTTCTCTGTAGCCTATTCACCACCTGTATTTTTATATGCACAGATAGAATCCTACCTGGTACCACACGTACATTCTTGTGAGGTGGCTGACTTGGCAGATACAAATTGTAAGGGATCACTCCTCTTAAACGATGTTGGAACCGAAAATTTAAATTATGGGTGATCTTCCTACTTGAACAATATTATTCATAAATCCATGTTCAGTAAAATAAATATTTTTCTGTCGATGATATATATTTCATTATAAATTTCAATTGGCATATATATTGCTGTTTTTAATGTGTGTGTGTGTGTGTGTATATATATATATATATATATATATATATATATATATATATATATATATATATACACTCTCCAGATTTTTCAACAAATGAAATATGTGTCTTATTTTACACTCATCAAATTCATTCATATTCATGTATGTGGATTTATAATCAACTTTTCACAAGATTATTCTTAGAAATATTCATTCACCTGAAATACATATTTGTTTCCTAGTACTGAAAACTAACTTCAGTGAATGGTGCATAAGAATCCTAATATTTCTACAGTAACTGACCCAGTTTAATATTAATGCAAGTAGATTCCAATCGGACATGATGTGTATTTTGACGTTCATTTTTATTCAACACTGGTAGATTAGTATTTCTTCAATTAATGCACATCATAGGATATAAATTTCATCCACAAGTTAGGAAATTTATAGGCATTTGTTTCACTATCAATCACTTTCTGCTTCAGAACACATGTATTTCTCCATGTTTCTTGACTGGTCTTTAAATGAGAAAAGGGATGGACAAGGCAAGGAAAGGCACCTAAGATAGCACCGAATACAGGGAAACAGTCCTATTTGGTTGCAACCAGATTTAAAGGGCATTGCTTCTGTTGTAATCAGTTACTTCCCTGAACCCCAAGTTTAGGTTGTTTCAGAATTTTGTACCCAACATGTAAGGGAGCGGCTCAGAAGTTCACAGTCTGCAGAAGGTCAGAGAAAGCAGTTTTTGTTTCTGTTTTTTTTTTCTCTGTTCTGGGCAAGTTAACATTTTAAGGACACCTGGGAGGGGGAGAGCTTTTTTCTTCTCTTTCTTCTTTCTCCCTGCCAGCTGTTAGCATGGAGTCCAGTTGGTAACTTCTTTATCTTAGAAATGTAGCCATCTCTGTGAAGCCTCAATTTGAGGCCAGAGGCCTTGTTCACATATTGCCAGCATTGTGACTGACTCTATCCAAACACATTATTTTGGATTTCCATAATCGCTTTTGAAGCAAAACTAACATATCTTCATGATAAACCATAACCATAATATTAATATTAGATGTATAACTGGTTAGAATGAATGATTGTAAATCAATATAAGATTTCTTATATATTTTCAAATATCAATTCAATCCATAATTTAAAGTGGAAACAGTTACATTATTTATTCACTGTATGGTCTATTCATGCATTATCTCTATATTCATGGACAAAATGTACACCTCTTTGTACACCCAATACCCATTTATATGCCTTCAAAATATTGCTCCCAGAAATGGTGGAAGAAATACTTGTGTCACCAGATCTACATATATATTTTATCACAGTAAAATTCTGGACACAAATGCAAAGGTCACACTTAGATTGTACCAAAGCCTAAATAGAAAGTGAGCATGGTTTACAAAAATCATCCATGTCAAGGTTGCCTTATGCTCTCAAATGTCAATCCTATTGGTGACTACATATTTGTTTCTTCCTAAGATTATATATTCAAACTCACCCTGTTGAAAATGTCTAATTGTATCACTCACTTTATACTTTGCCTGATTTAGTAATGCCTTTATTGATATCTGCTTTCCTACATATTTTCCTCAGTTCATTATTGTGACTGTTCTCATGTGCTGACATTTATATTCACTCTCTAACAGAACCCCTATTGCTAAAGAACTTTTGTTCCAAATCCTATACTCAGTCTTCTTCCCAAACCTACCAACTATCTTCTTAATCCTACTGGCTATCCCTTTTTGACTGGATTTTCTCTTATACATTCAATCATTCAAGTAATGTTCTTGCGAGCATCAGAGGTAGAGACCACGAAGAGACTGTCTCATGCAACAGCAAAAGGTTTATTGGAGGTCAAGCATGCAGGGGCTCAGAGCTCACAGAAATAGAGCAGAGAGCCCTGAGAACAGCTTAAGCAGAGCTTATATTCTTTCCTTGGAAAGGGCAGGGACGGAAGTTTATTGATGGGTCACGGTGAGTGGGCGGTTTGCATGTAAACGGGTGAGGGAATACATTCTGCAATTTGGCAGTTGGGGACAGCACATTCTGGGAACAAAATTAGCAAACAGTTCTCAATATTTCAACAGTGTTTTTGTTAAGCATACAGAAAAATAGGAAGTTACAAGTACCTATTTTTTTAACCTTTCATTCCCCACTTCATCTTCTGGCTACTTATAATTATAAAAGTGATCAAGGCTGGTGTCACATTCTATGTCTGCAAGTGGGTTATTACCATAAGTTTAACTTGTCCAATTTGAGCTTGGAGAAAAAAAAATTACACGTTTGAGCAAACAGGGTTTTATACTTTGCAGTAATATGAGGATTATTATTGGACCGGCCATGGTTGATAAAAACATAGTTAACCAGAGGGAATGTATGGATCAGAATCAAACCAACCTTTTTGGGCCTCTCTCAGTGACGCTCTTCAAGGTGTCTTTTTAATTTACTCATAGATTTTTTTTACAACTCCAGTATGGTCGGCATAAAAACAATATTTTTCCCTCAATGCAGCACAAAGGCCCCCTTCTCTCATGAATGGGCGGTCCAACCCTCGACTGTTCTGTAAAACAACTTCAGACAGAGAGGATAAATATTCCTGCAAAGCTGTGATGGAGGTTTCTACTATCTTTAAGTTTTGTTCTATTGCTGCTTCTAATTGGGTCATTTGTTGTGTCCCATGGACTACGGCAGGGGTTTCTGTGCCCACCCCTGCAGCAACTCCTATTCCTAATAGGATGGCTAAAGTTAGGGATATATGTTCTCAGCGGAACCGTGTTGTATGCCCGCCTGTTTGAATTTCAAATGAACCTGCATCATTATAGAGCACTCTGGGAAACATCTGCACCATTACACAATTAATCACATCTGTTGACCATTTCATGAAAACATAAACAATGTTTAAGTATATAGAATTATACTGTTGTAGGGACAGACAAGGCAAGGCACCTAAGATAGCACCAAAAACAGGGAAACAGTGCTATTTGGTTGCAACCGGATTCAGAGTGCATTGCTTCTGTTGTAATCAATTAACGCCCTGAACCCCAAGGTTAGGTAGTTTCAGAATTTTGTACCCAACATGAAAGAAAAGGGGCTCAGAAGTTCACAGTCGGCAGAACTTCACAAAAAGATTTTTTTTTCTGTTATTTCCTCTGTTCTGGGCAAGTTAACTTTTCAAGGACACCTGGGAGGGGGAGAGCTTTTTCTTCCTTTTCTTTTATCCTCCTTCAGCTGTTACCATGAAGCCCAGTTGGTATTTTTTATTTTAGAAATGTAGCCATCTCTCTGAAGCCCCAGCTCAAGGCCAGAGGCCTTGTTCACATATTGTGTGAAAAACTATTAAGGGGTTGTCTAGCTTAGAAGTGCTGATTTTTCCAAGCAGTGGCCAAGTATAACAGGGCAACAGAAAAAGAGCAAGTTTATCTACACTGAACTCTTTTATAGGGACTCTTTTGCTGAAAGTTCTAAAGTCATCCATGGTGAAGACTTCTGGAGAAGTTCAGTTAAGATTTTTCTGTGGGCCTGGTATAGAGGGGAAAGACGGGGAAGGCAAGGAATGAGAGCAGCTCCGGGGATCTGAGAATGAGAAAAGAGAGATGAAAAAGCATAATGGAAAAGGGGTTTGGGATTTTCCTAGGAACAAAATCTTGAGCAGTAGAACAGGTAGAACAGAGGGGAAGACGGGAGTGAGTATCCCAGAAAGCCTGGGAGGGATTTTAAATTCTTAGTAACCTGTTTTCAGTGATGACAAAGCAACTTTAAAGGCCATTTTTATTACATCTTGGATAGGGGTCTGAGGGCTCTTCTCAGCTGGTTTGAGCTTTGGGTTACCTGGTAAGAGGACCTGGGGAGACCGGGTGTAGTCACTGACAGGAGAAGAGAGGAATGAGTGTTTAGAGGGGTACCTCAGTACCTGCTACCTCAGCAAGGGAGCAATGATCTGAGAACTGGCGGAGGTTTGGGTTTTTGATCTAGTAACTGGAGGAGAGAAATCAGGTTGCTGAGGTGGGACTGACAGTAGAGAGTCTGGAGCAGAAGCCTGAGGGTGAGGATCTATTGGAGATGCATAGTTCAGGAAGTGAGCGAAGGAGGTAAAAGGCCTCCACATAGGGGAATTTCCTTTCATCCTCTTGAGCACTTGCAGAAGTTAAAAAGGTAACACAGAATTTGAGGATCTAGAGACTCCTCTGGGGGCCATCAGTTTTGGTTGTCTAATTGGTAATATGGCCAATGCTGTGTACTGAATTTGATGAGGATTTTGCGTTCCACCAGGCAGCCCCTGTATGCTCAAATCCCCATCACTTACAGAAGAAGTTGGCTTTCCCTCCACACAGCCATGGCTGTTTGTGGCTTTGATAGTCTGCTGGGCAAACATACTAATCTAGTCTAGCCAACCTGCATCTGGCTCACGTGTCCCTAAATCCCTAATGTTTGTTTCCATTATCTATGGTATGGAAGGGATTTAATTGAATTTTAGTGGGATTTTCATCAGTGATATCCTAATAGGAAAGACTTATAGCCAGCTGACAAATGTCTGGGTGGAGAGCTAGCCACCAGGTCCCTAAGGGAGCTGTATACGAGTTAGAGCATACTTCTTGTCTAGTAGGATTTGTGATAAGCCATCGCTCCTGAACGGGCTGATGAGCGTTAGGTGTACTGGTGGCCAAGGGGAGAGTCTACAGCCTTATCCACATAGCGAATATGCAATTTGAAATGGTTACCAGTCTTTCCCAGTTTCCAGACAGAGTCTGGACAGGGCGCAGGCTTGAGATGAGAGGCATGGATCCAGGAAGTGTTTCCGTCTACTTTTACCGCTGTAGGTGTTATAATTAGCACCTGGTATGGTCCTTTTAAGCAGGGTTCCAGGGATGACACCTGATGTTGTCTTATGTAGATGAAGTCCCTTACTTGATATCAATGTGGAGTCCCCTTGTCCCCAGGTTGCAAGGCAGTTGTCAGCTGTTTTCACCGGTATCATTGAGTTCTTACAAGAGATTTAATTCTGTCAAGCAAGGGGGTGTGGAAGGCATCGTTAGGTCTTAGAGTTGGGGTGACATGCCTTACTGGAGGAGGTGCACCATAGAGAAATTCATAGGGGGTGAGTTTACACAAAGAAACAGAGGGAGTACTTCTTGCATGAAACAGTGGATAAGGCAGGGGCATAGTCTAATATTTTATGCCGGTCTCTAAGCTTAATTTCGTTAAGGTCTCTTTAATGGTTCAATTTATTTTTTTTTCCTGTCCTGAGCTCTGGGGTCTAGAAGCACAATGTAACTTCCAATTAATCCCCTGGGTCCTGGCTAAGCCCTCACTTACCCGGGCCATGAACACCGTTCAATTATCAGACCCTATTACCTTAGGCAGGCCTTGTCTTGAAAAAATATCTTAATATCTTTCAGGATCTTCTTGACCACCGTTTCAGCTGGTTTTTTTTTTTTTTTTTTTTTTTTTTTTTTTTTTTTTTGTGAGAAAGGATTCAATCCATCCTGAAAATTTATCTACAAAGACTAGGAGATATTTAAGTCTATACTTTGCTGGCTTAATTTCAGTAAAGTCTACTTCCCAGAATTGTCCTGGTCTGGTTCATCGTAGGTGCTTTCCTGCAGGAAGCTTGGAAGGGTAAGCATTAACCAATTGACAGAACCGACAGGCTTTTGTTACCCGTTCAGTTATTTTTTTTCACTGTGAGTAAGTTAGTCGAAATCTCTGTTCCTGATCTTTCAGAAATGCCTGCAGTTTCTTTGAACCAAGGTGAGTAAGTTGATGTACATTTTTAACGTAGTGTAGGGCTTTCTGAAATTGCAGGCTGGGCTCAGTGAAGTTGAGGAGTTCAGTGTCAGTGTTCTTAAATGTTATCAAAAGCTTGCTGGTGCTCAAGGGTCCATTGGAATTGGGCATCCTTATTTAACAACGGGTATAAAGAAGCAGCTAAGAACACAAACCCAGGTATCCATAACCTGAAAAGGCAGCAGTCCCAAGAAACTCTCTGTGTTGTCTCCTGTTAGATGGAAGTGGTATCTGCACAACGGTTTGTTTTCTGGGCTCAGTGAGCCATCATTTCCGCCCCTAAGGGAATAACCCAGGAAGATTACTTCTTGCTGGCAAATTTGGGCCTTTTTGGCAGAAGCTCTATACCCGAGTTGAGCAAGCTCGGATAATAGTGCTTGGGTCCCAGACTCACAGTTTTCCTTGTTGTTAGCTGCCAGTAGCAGGACATCCACATATTGAAGCAGGGTGACTTTGGGGTGCGTAATTCTGAAGTTGTTGAGATCTCTGTGGACGGCTTCATCAAAGAGACTGGGGGAGGTTTTGAACACCTGTGGGAGTCTAGTCCAAGTTAGTTGACCAGAAGTTCCGTTATCTGGGTCTACCCACTCGAAAGCAAACAGCAACTGACTATCTTTATGCAGAGGCAAGCAAAAGAAAGCATCTTTTAAGTACAGAACAGTATACCATTTTCACTCAGCAACCGCAAAGTGTTTATTGGGGTTCCAGCATGCTGGGGCTCAGAGCTCACTTGACTAGAGCAGAGAGCCCTGAGAACAACTTAAACAGAGCTTATATAATTTTTTGGAGAGGGCAGGGAGGGAAATTAATTGATGGGTCAGGGCAAGTGGGCAGTTTTTGTGCAACCGGGTGAGGGAGTACACTCTGCAGTTTGGCAGTTGGGGACAGCACATTTTGGGAACAAAATTAGCAAACAGTTCTCAAGATTTCAACAGTGTTTTGTTAAGCATAAAGAAAAACAGGAAGTGAAAAATACCTATTTTATTAACCTTTCACCAAAGCAAAATGAAAAGTGAGCATGGATTACTAAAAACAACCATGTCCTGGTTGCCTAATGCTCTCAAATGTCATTCCTATTGGTGACTACATATTTCTTTCTTCCTAAGATTATATATTCCACCTCAACCATATTGAAAATGCCTAATCCTATCACTCACATTATACTTTGTCTGATTTCCTAATGTCTCTATTAATATCTGCTTTCCTACATATTTTTCCCCAGTTCATCATTGTGACTGACTCTTTATATGTGCTCATATTTACTTTCACTCTCTACCCGAAACCCTATTGCTAATGAACCTTTTGTCCAAATCCTATACTCACTCTTTTTTATAAACCTACTGACCATCTTCCTATTCCTACCGACTATTCCTTTTTGACTGGATGTTCTCTTGAACATTCAATCATCCAAGGTACAAGGTCCTATGCCATTGCATATTGATTTATCTGAGACATCTGTGCAGAACATAATTCAAAGCTAAGTATACCACTAAAGGGCCCAATGTCCTTCTGGCTTCAAATCGTACCTAGAATTTTGGTTTCATACTTATATTTCACCTATATATTCTTGTGAATATCGCAGGTACCCAATACCATTATTTGTCCAGCAGAATAATTTCTAACCCAAATAGAATATGTTATTAACCCTAACCATACACTGTTCCTCAATCTAACTTTGCAGAAGAGCAGGGACAGAGTTGGTCTTACAATACAGGAATGTACGGGATCTTCCACCTGCTGAGAACCTCAAAGGTTGATGCAGAAATGATGCCTGGAGAAGATTTAGGCAGCTATGAAGGGCCTGAGAGAGCAAAAGTCATCTTCCAAGGCAAACAACCTAGTCAGGATGAAGGGATGTATCTGAATCAGCCTCTCTCCTCTTGATATAAAGAAGATGGACCAAACCAACCCTGTGTGGAGAGCTTCTCCTGGGTGCCTATGGTTGATATACAATTCTAACTTCTGAAAGTGTCACAGGAAGTAGTGGCAGCCTCCATCTCAAGGGACCCTTGAATGCAACTGTTAGGACAAAGTTGTTGCCTAGGCAGTGACCTCATTCCGTTCTTGAAGGAATTGACCTACCTCACTTCTTGGGGGATGGAACTCTCTGAACTTGGGATCCAGGAAGCCAGGCACAAAGAGCCAGTACCCGTCCCATTCCCAGTAGGCTCACTTGTTTGGATTTAACAAGGACAGAGTCTGTCTTTCTTGGTACCTAATGATTTGAGGATGGCCAAATTCAAGTAGACCTCTGAAAATGGGCCTTTCCTGAGACAGCAGGTAGTGGTCAGCACAGGCTCCTGACAACTTCACAGAGTTGGACAAGGAGAACAGATATGAGACAGGACAGGCCATTTTGGGGAAACATAGTATGGCCCACCAGTCAGAGGACACTTTGGATAGTCACAGACTTACTTGGGGGAAGGAGGTGACTTTTTGAGTGTGGTTGTGAGTTTGTGGTTTTGTCTCATGTTCTGAGAATAGGTAGGAAAGGCTGTTTGTTTGGTTTGGAGTGAACTGTTTCTAGAAAGTCCTTTGACAAGGTGAGTGTTTCTAGGTCTGTGTATCCCAGTGTGTCTGTGGTTGTAGACATTAGAAAAGAGCATGCATCCATAGATGTGTCCTGTCTAGTAGAAAGCTTCCCAGCATTCATTCTTCCCAATTTATGAATGGACTGTGGCTCGCCTTATAGAAAGGCAACACCTACAACCATCTTAATTTCCTGTTTTCTTCCTGAATTTTGGCCACTCTCCAGAATTGGCTCATGGTTTTGTGTCCAAGATATGTACCACCTCCAAGCTCTGTGACATGGCCATGTACAGGATAGCTGAAGGGAATGGCGAGCATCTCAGAAAACTCAGATATCAGTGTGACCAGGAAAGTCTCAGTGGAGAAACCATGCTTTGGGCCTTTTGCTAACCTATTGTTCTGTTGTCCTGAGTGTCAGGAAGGTCTTTGCCTCAGGCCACCCTTTGTGAAGCCTGAAGAAAACAGTTTTAAAATGGAAATAAATGGGCATCACCTGTGGCTCTTTGCTTAATTACTTTGGAAAGGGATGTGTCTGAATCAGCCTCTTGGCCCTTTGTGAAGCTATGGCTTAGATTCTCAGTGCCTGATGGATCTAAAGAAAGATCCAATGTGTGCATCCAAAAGCAAAATGGCAAAAAATATCAGTCATTGTGGATGAAGTCTCTCACCTTCCTCTGTTATTTTCCTGATGTCCTACAAGTGAGAATAGTGATCTTTTGTGTCAAATGAGTTCTTCCAAGCCCTGCAGAGGTGCTTCAGTTTTCTCATGACTCCAAATCACATAAGGAATCTATACCTGACCGTCAGTAGGCATCAAATTGGAGAACCAGAGCAGTATTCACGGCAGACCTATGTGATCAATTCTGGTTCACTGGAAGGGTGTCCAGGCTACCCTGAGGTTAGGCAAATGAGGGCCAAGTGAGCTTATTTTGGACACTCTCTTGGACTGCACCATTCATGGAAACCTCCAGCCAGACGTTATGATGAGTGTATATATGAAAAAAGATGAGGGCCTTGGGGGAGTGTTTTGGTTTTAATTGTGGTCATTTGTGTGGCGGTTGGAAGAGATGACTGGGTCCATCTGGGCTTGAACTCTGGTGTGATTCTGCTCAGAGACTAAGTTCTGTAACTGACCTCAGAGAAGTAATTGCTTTAGAAAGGGATGTGTCTTAATCAGCCTCTTGACCCTGTGTGAGGCTGTGGCTTAGAATATCAGCACAAAATGGATCTAAAAAAGATCCCATGCATGCATCCAAAAGCAAAATGGCAAAAAAAGCAGCCATTGTGGATGAAGTCTCTGGCCTTTTTTTGTAAAGTTCAGAAAGAATAAAAGAAATTGAAATTGAAACGTAAAGAACCAGGTTTTGTAAAGTTTACAAGCTGCACTGAGAACCTGAAATTCCTGAGTCAGTAAAGACAATTCTTTGATGTGTCCATTAGATGTGAGTTGAAATCTTCCCAGACGACCTTGTTACTTAACAACCCCTTCCCAGAAACCGTGCAGCTCAGCACATATACATCTCAGGGCTTCAACCAATCAGTTTAAATGTCTACCCCTTCACAAGGCTGACCAATCACCCCCTGCCCGACCTGTTCCCGCCAATGAATGTGCTAATCATGTTTTGGAGTTGTTATTTGATTTTCCCAGGGTACATGGTAATTTGCTAAAGGAGGCTATGATGTATGTAAAGTCCCTGCCCTCTCTAAAGAATGTATATAAACTCTGCTCAAATAGTTCTCTGGGCTCTTTGTTGTTTGCTTTTCTGATGTGAGCTCTGAGCCCCAGCATGCTGGACTTCCAATAAACCCTTTTCTGTTTCATGAGAAAGTCTCTTGGTGGTGTTTTTCTCCGACCTTCGCCCCACCTTTTCATCTGGAGGCCCCAGGTGAGATATTCGGCAGCAGCGGACCAAAGACGCCAACTGACTTCTCTTAGGGTAAGTAAGGTGCCTGTTTCTTGTTTTAGGTTTCCGTTTAAGGCGTGGCAAAGTTGCTGTGGGTGAGGGCATTAGGTCTCTCCTATGTTGGCTGACAGAAGTGTCACAGAGCCAAAGGTCACGTCCCTGGGGGCACTCCAGAGGACTAGGGAAATCAAGGAATAGTAGTTTCCTCAATTGGGTTATATTTTGCTTCAGGATTCGGTTTTCCAGCCCAAAAGTTTTTGCCAGCTACTCAGTTTTGTTCATTGTCCTGAACTCAGGTTGAGTTTACTGTCTGTATTTATTGTCTAACCCATCAGGTTTTGCCAGTTACTCAGTTCTAATCGTTGTCTTGGACTCATGGTAAACGTTTACTGTTTGTCATTGTGTGTGTCGAGTTTGTGTCTTCACTGTCCCTGTTTGAGTAACTTCCATTATGGGACAAAGCACTTCTATGCCTCTGTCTCTGACCCTTGATCATTGGACTGATGTCTGCTCAAGGGCCCAGAATCTTTCTTTTTCAGTAAAACGCCAGAGCTGGCAGACTCTCTGAGCTTCAGAATGGCCCATCCTGGGCGTCGGATTGCCACCAGAAGGATCCTTCCACTTCCCTCTAATCCGAAAAGTCAGAGATATTGTCTTTTAGCTGGGGCCACGTGGCCACCCAGATCAACAGACATATACCCCTTCCCTCATGATTATATCATTCAAACCTTCCACAACTCCCGCTCTCCCCACCATTCTCCCTGAGTCACAAGACTGGATACTCTTCCCCCTCCTCATTCTCTACCCTCGCTCCCCAACCCCCAACATGTTCCAGATGATCCTCCCGCCGCTGACTCAGCCTCTCAGCTGCTAGAGGCAATTGGGCCAGACTCAAGCCCTCCAGGGGACTTCCCTGGAGCAGCAGCAGCCCTTCCTCCCCTGGAGGAAGCTGGGCCACCTAAAGGAACCCGGCGGTGATGGATAATAGAAAACTCAGAATCCCCTGTGATGCTCCCTCTCCGTCCCTACGGGCCAATGAACCGTCCCAACTGGGAACCCAACAACTTTGAAGGTAGGTAGCATCTGTCCACTTATCACCGGGCTCTAATAGCGGGTATAGCGGGTCACCAAGCGACCGCCAGAGGGCCGACTAATTTGGCCAATGTAAGAGAGATTATCCAAGGGCCTAATGAGTCTCCCTGTATGTCTCAGGAGAGAATTATGGAAGCATAAAGGAAATATACTTCTTTTGATCCTCAGGCAGAGGACCAAAAGGCATCTGTTGCAATGGCCTTTATCGAGCAGGCTGCCCTAGATATTAAGAGAAAGTTACAATGTCTAGATGGATTACAAGATATGATGTTAAGAGATTTAGTCAGAGAACCTGAGACAGTATATTATAAGAGAGAAATTGAGGAGGAGGAGGAACAGAGGAGAGAGAAGGAAAGGGAACAAAAGAAGGATGAAAGGAGCAAAAGGCAGACTAAAGCATTGGCTAAGGTTTTGTTCACAGCAAAAAATACTCCAGAAGGTTAAATGCAGGGAGACAGAAAGGGATACCTGGGCCCACGCCAAAGGCTGCCCCTGGCATCAGATCAATGTGCCTACTGAAAAGAAAAAGGACACTGAGCCAAAGAGTGGCCCAAAAAGGAGCAGCCACACGAGCCCACCATGCTGACTCTAGAAGAGGACTAAGAAAGTTGGGGCTTGGATCCCCTCCCAGATCTCAGGGTAACATTTGAAGTGGAGGGGATTCCAGTGAACTTTGAAATGGATACAGGAGCAGGATACTCAGCCCTTAAGACCCCACTGGGCCCCCTATAAATAAATAAATGGTCCCTAGTTCAAGGGGCTAATGGCAGTAGATATCAGGCTTGGATAAAAAAGAGGATTATGAACCTAGTAAATGGAAAAGTCCACACTCTTTTCTAGTAATCCCAGAATGTCCAGCCCCATTGATGAGCAGGGATCTGCTTACCAAACTCTGGTCTAGAATAACCTTTATCCCTGATGGTCCCCAAGTGGAGTTTCTAAAGCCTTCAGTAAAAGCTCCCATAGTCATGGCTTTGACTATGTCCGTAGAAGGTGAACATCACTCTTCGTGTCCCCTAGAACTGATCAACAAAGCAAACTCGCACAGAAATGGATAAAAGATTATCCTAATGTCTGGGCAGAAACTGCTGGGTTAGGTCTAGCCCTTAAACAACCTCCAATAGCAGTATAATTAAAAGCCTCTGCCTCTCCAATCAGTGTTAAACAATATCCCCTAAGCAAAGAAGCTAAGGATGGGATAAGGCCCCATATTCAGAAATACCTGACTCTTGGGGTCTTAAGGCTCTGTCAATCAGCCTGGAATACCCCGCTGCTACCAGTTAGAAAGCTAGGAACTGGGGACTACCATCCTGTTCAAGACCTAAGAGAGATCAACAACAGAGTGCAGGACATTCACCCCACAGTACCCAACCCATATAATTTGCTTAGCACTCTGAATCCGGAGCGGGAACGGGTACACTGTGCTGGACTTAAAAGATGCTTACTTCTGCTTGCCCCTACATAAGGACAGTCAGTTGCTGTTTGCTTTCAAGTGGATAAACCCAAAAACTGGAACATCTGGCCAATTAACCAGGACTAGATTCCCACAGGAGTTCAAAATCTCCCTCACTCTCTTTGATGATGCCCTCCACAGGGACTTCAACGACTTCAGAACTGCCCACCCTGAAGTCACCCCACTCGAATATGTGGATGATCTGCTACTGGCAGCCGACACCAAGGAGAACTCTGAGTCTGGGACCCAAGCACTATTATTCGAGCTTGCTCGGCTTGGATATAGGGCTTCTGCCAAAAGGCCCACTTTTGTCAGCAAGAAGTAATCTTCCTGGGTTATTCTCTTAGGGGTGGCAAATGATGGCTCACTGAGCCCAGAAAACAAACCGTTGTGCAGATACCTCCCCCTTCTAATAAGAGACAACTCAGAGCGTTTTTTGGGACTGCCAGCTTTTGCAGGTTATGGATTCCTGTGTTCGCATCTCTGGCTGCACCTTTATACATTCTGATAAAAGGGGATGCCCACTTCCAATGTACCCCTGAGTACAAACAAGCTATTGATAATGTCAAAAAAAAGGTGCTGCTCTCTGCTTCAGCCTTAGCACTACCAGATGTAGATAAACCCTTCAATCTCTACATAGAAGAAAAGAAAGGAATAGCACGGGGAATGCTCACTCAGACATTGGGACCTTGGAAATGGCTAGTAGCATTCTTATAAAAAAAACTGGACCCAGTGGCTAGCGTGTGGCCCCTTTGCTTAAGAGCTATAGCAGTGGCAGCCCTTCTAATAAAAGATGCTCATGAATGAACGTTGGGACAGAAGCTCACCATTATAGTCCCCCATGCCCTGGAGAGCATCATCTGCCAGCCTCCAGAGAGGTGGCTATCAAACTCCAGAATTAAGCACTACCAGAGCCTCTTGCTTGACAAAGACAGTATAATGCTGGGACCCCCTGCTCCACTCAACCCGGCTACACTGCTGCCAGAAGTATCATCAGGACCGTCGCTCATGAGTGTCAAAACATACTGGCAGAGAAAACCAGTATACGACAAGACTTGAAGGATCAGCCACTGCCTCGCCCTGAAGTCGTATGGTTTACGGACGGCAGCAGCTTTCTCCAAGACGGTAAGCGGCGGGCTGCACAAGCAGTACTTAGCAAAACTAATGTCATCTGGTCCTCTGGTCTCCCAGAAGGGACATCAGTCCAAAAAGCAGAACTGATTGCTCTTACGAAAGCATTGGAACTAGCAACAAGCAAAAGGGCAACCATATACACTGACAGCCGCTATGCATTTGCCACTGCTCATGTGCACAGGGCTATTTACCAGCAAAGAGAATAGTAACCTCTTCCAGGAAAGAAATAAAGAATGAAGATGAGATCCTCCACCTTCTCTCAGCAGTGCAGGGCCCTAAAGAACTAGCTATAGGGCACTGTCCAGGGCCCCAGAAGGGAAACGACCCCGTGGTGGTTGGAAACAGAAGGGCAGATGAGGAAGCTTAATTGCCAGCCCTAAACGAAGTGACTCTGTTAACTTTTTCCACATGGGGGGGAACAAAAATCAGGAGACTTGGCAGCTCCGGAACCTTCAGGCAACTTATCATCTGAGGAGACAGATACAGGACTCTGGGACCCTACAGAGCCAAGTTTACAATTTCAAAAAGCCCACCTTTATGTCAAAGACTTACACTAGCTCACCCACTTAGACTCAAAGAAGTTGTAGGCACTCTTAAAGGACCGAAGAAAGGACTTATTATTGACTGACTCAAAGAGGAAAGAAATAGCTGAGCAGGTGACTAGAGCTTGTCAAGTCTGTCAATTAGTTAATACTTACCCATCCAAGCTTCCTGCAGGAAGCACTTACGAGGAACCAGACCAGGACAATTCTGGGAAGTGGACTTTACTCTAATTAGGCCAGCAAGTTATGGACTTAAATATCTCCTAGTCTTTGTAGGTACTTTTTCAGGATGGGTCGAAGCCTTCCCCATGAAGAAAAAAACGGCTCAGATGGTGGTCAAAAAGATCCTAGAAGACATTTTTCCAAGGTCCGGCTTGCCTAAGGTAATAGGGTCCGACAATGGACCGGCATTTGTAGCCCAAGTAAGTCAGGGATTCGCCAGGACCCTTGGGATTAATTGGGAGTTACATTGTGCTTATAGACCCCAGAGCTCAGGACAGGTAGAAAGGATGAATAGAACCATCAAAGAGACCTTAACGAAATTAAGCCTGGAGACCGGCATAAAATATTGGACTGTGCTCCTATCTTATGCACTGTTTCCTGCAAGAAATAACCTCTATGCCTCTTTGTGTAACCTCACCAATTATAAAATTCTCTATGGTGCCCCTCCTCCAGTAAGGGACCTAACCCCAACACGAGACTTAATGATTCCTTTCACACACCCTTGTTTGACAGACTTAAAGCCCTTGAACAAACCCAGCACCCAGCGATACCTGTGGAAATAGTTGGCCACTGCTTATCAGCCTGGAGACAAAGAAACCCCACATTGTTATCAAGTGGGAGACTTAGTCTACGTGAGACAGCATCAGGTGTCATCCCTGGAACCCCGCTGGAAAGGACCATACCAGGTGTTTCTTATAACACCTACAGTGGTGAAATTGGATGGGATCACTTCCTGGATACATGCCTCACATCTCAAGCCTGTGCCCTGTACAGATTCCGGCTGGAAACTGAAACTGACTGGTAACCCTCTCAAATTGCGTGTCTGTCGTGTGGATAGGGCTATGGATTCTTCCCCTGGCCACCAGCATTCCTAATCCCCATCAGCCTGTTCAGCAACAATGGCAAGTTATAAATCCTACTGGGCAAGTAGTGTGGTCTATTTCACATACAGCCGCCTTATGGACTAGGTGGCCATCTCTCCACCGAGACATTTGTCAGCTTATTATAGGCCTCTCTGACTGGGATCTCCCTGACATAGAGGCCCCCACACATATCCCACTCAAACCCAAACCAGGGCAACATAGACCACCTTACCCCATGAATTATGGATGTCATCTCCCCAACTGAGGTGTAAACTAGCCAGTCTTGATTTTTATGTGTGCCCAGCTGATTTCCGAAGTTGCAAACAGGCCCAAACCTGTGGAGGACCCATTGACTTTTATTGTAGATCTTGGGGATGTGAACAAACGGGAGTGCATGGTGGAACCCAAACTCTCCAGACAGTATGATTCAGGTAGGACCAAATGACACCTGGATTGATCCCAAGAAATGTGCCGCTAGCCAAGCGGTGTCAAAAACTCGCTGTGGAAAGAATAGTCTATGTTACCCCCTCAAATAACTTTCACTTCCAAAGGAAGGGGATACCTCAGAACAACATGGCCTATGGGAAATACTAGGGGAATGCGATTTTATATTTATGGCCCTGGTTATGACTTTGCTCTCTGGTTCACCATCCAGCTTAAAAAGGAAGAAAAGCCCACAGCAATAGGGCCCAATCCCCTCAAGCCAGGAATTAAACCTCCTAAACCTCCCATGCCTAGATCTACCAGAACCCCTCTACCATCTCATACTTCCTGGTTTCGGTCTTTGCCTACTTTCCCAGTCCAGAATACAGCTGACTCCTCCCCCTGGGAACTAATTAAAGGAACCATTATGGTACTGAACTCCACACAATCAGAACTCCTTGCATTTCAGCCCAGGTATTAGATAGCTCTGTAAATTATTGTGTAATGGTGCAGATACTCCCCAGGGTGCTCTATGATGATGCAGAATAATTTGAAGGTCTACTAGGGGGACTAACAACCTGATTTCACCGGGAGCCAGTGTCTCTTACTCTAGCCATCCTACTGGGGATAGGAGTTACTGCAGGAGTGGGTACGGGAACAGCTGCTATGATCCGTGGGTCACAACAAATGGCCCGATTAGAAACAGCAATAGATCAAGACTTGAAAACGTTAGAGACCTCCATCACAGTTTTGCAGGAATCCTTAACCTCTCTCTCTGAGGTTGTTTTACAGAAAAGGCAAGGATTAGACCTCCTCTTCATGAGGGAGGAGGGCATCTGTGCTTCACTGAGAGAAGAATGCTCTTTTTATGCTGACCATAGTGGAGTTTTAAAGAATCCATGAGTAAATTGAGAAAATGCCTTGAAGAGCACCAGAGAGAAAGGGAGATTCAACAAGGGTGTTTTGAGTCATGGTTTACCCAGTCCTCTTGGTTAACTAAACTTTTATCAGACTTAGCTGGACCCCTGATCATCCTTATGGTGTTACTAAATGTGGGACCTTGTTTGCTAAACTGCATAGTTTCCTTTCTCCAGGTTCAGATTGGGCAGGAAAAAACTCATGGTAATCAGATAAAAATACTATCCACTGGCAGAAATAGAATGTGAGAACCCGCAATAATTATGATTCATTACTTTTAAGATTAAAAGTAGTCAGAAAAAGGAGTGGAAAATGAAAGAATAAAAGAAATTTAAATTGAAACGTAAAGAACCAGGTTTTGTAAAGTTTCCAAGCTGCACTCAGAACCTGAAATTCCTGTGGCAGTTAAGACAATTCCCAGAACTGCCCATTAGATGTGTGTTGAAATCTTCCCTGACCACCTAGTAGCTAAACAACCCCTTCCCAGAAACCCTGCAGCTCAGCACGAATACATCTCAGGGCTTCAACCAACCATTTTAAATGTATACCCCTTCTCAGGGCTAAAAAATCACCCCCTGCCCGACCTGTTCCCGCCAATGGATGTGCTAATCTTGTTTTAGAGTTGCTATTTAATTTTCCTGCGGCGTATGATGATTTCCTAAAGGAGGCTATGATGTATGTAAAGTCCCTGCCCTCTCTAAAGAATGTATATAAACTCTGCTCAAGTTGTTCTCGGGGATCTTTTTTCTTTCCTCCTCTGGAGTGAGCTCTGAGCCCCAGATGCTGGACCCCCAATAAACCATTTCTTTTGGCATGAGACAGTTTCTTGTTGGTCTTTTCCTCCAACGTTCGATGACCTTTTCAGTTCCTGACTACCTTCAAGTGAGAATAGCAATCCTTTGAGTCAAATGAGTTCTTCAAAGACCTGAAGAGGCTAGCCCATAGGTGCTTGGGTTTTCTCATGACTCCAAATCACAGTAAGAATATATACCTCACAGTCAGTAGGCCTCAAATTGGAGAAGAAGAGCAGTATTAGCAGCAGGGCTATTTGATCATTCCTGCTTCAAAGGATGGGGTCCATGCCACCCAACGCCCTTATGGACTTCAAATCTTACCTAGATTTCTGTTTTCATACTTATATTTCACCGCATATTCATGTAAATATCACAGGTTTCCAATACCATTATTTATTCTGCAAAATGATTCCTAATCGAAATCGAACCTGTTATTAACCTTAACCATACACTCTTCCCTCAATCTAACTTTACAAAAGAACAGGGAAATTGTTGATCTTACAATACAGGAATGTAGGCGATCTTCCACCTGCTGAGAACCTCAAAGTTCCATGCAGAAATCATCCCTGAAGAAGATGTAGGCACCTATGAAGCATGTGTGAGAGCAAAAGTCAACTTCCATGTCGAACAACCTGGTCAGGATGAAGGAATGTGACTGAATCAGCCTCTCTCTTCTTAATGTAGATTAAATGGACCAAACCAGGCCCAGGCCTGTGTGGAGAGCTGTTCCTGGGTGCCTGTGGTTGATATACCATTCTAACTTGTGTAAGTGTCACAGGAAGTAGGGGCAGACTCCATCTCATGGGACCCTTGGAAGCAACTGTTAGTACAAAGTGGTTGCCAAGGCAGTGACCTCATTCATTTCCTGAAGGAAGTCACCTACCACACTTCCTTGGTGATTGACTGCCAGGCACCCAGAGAAGTCCCAGTCCCAGTCCCAGTGGTCTCAATTGTTTGGATTTATCAAGGACAGAGTCAGTCTTTCTTGGTACCTACTTAAGTGATGATGGCCAAATGCCAGGAGAGGTCTGAATAGAAGCCTTTTCTGAGAAAGCAGGTAGTGGCTCAACCATGGCTCCTGACAACTTCAAAGAGTTGGCAAAGAAGACCAGATCTGAGACAGAACAGGCCACTTCGGGGAACATAGTATGGCCCACCAGTCAGAGGACACTGAGGATAGTCACAGACATACTTGGGGGAAGGAGGTGCTGTTGTGGGTGTCTCTATGAGTTTGTTGTTTAGTCTCATGTTCTGAGAATAAGTCGGTTTGTTTGTTTGGAGTGGAATGTTTCTAGAAATTTGTTTGACAACATGAGTGTTTCTATGTCTGTGTATCCCACTGTATACATGGTTATAGACATTTGAAAAGAGAATGCATCAATGGTTGTGTCCTGTCTGGTAGAAAGCTTCCCAGCATTCATCCTGCCCAATTTAAGAATGGAGAGTGGCTTGCCTTATGGATGGGCAACACCTACTACCTTCCTAAGTTTCTCTCTTCTTCTTGAATACGGGCCACTCTCCAGAATAGCCTCATGGTTTTGTTTCCAAGATATACACCACCTCCAAGCTCTCTGACATGGGCATGTACTTAATAGCTGAAGGGAATGGGAGCATCTCAAAAACTCAGAATTCTGTGTGACCAGTAAAGTCTCAGTGGAGAAACACTGCTTTGGGCTTTTTGCTTACCTATTGTTCTGTTGTCCTGAATGTCAGGAAGGTCTTTGCTCAGGCCACCCCTTTTGAAGCCTGAAGAAAACAGTTTACAAACGGAAATGAATGGGCATCACCTGTGGCTCTTTGCTTAATTGCTTTGGAAAGGGATGTGGCTGAATCAGCCTCTTGGCCCTTTGTGAGGCAGTGGCTTAGATTGTCAGCATCTGATGCATCTAAAGAAAGTTTCCAAGTGTGCATTCATAACCAAAATGGCCAAAAGAGCAGTCTTTGTGGATGAAGTGTCTCGCCATCTTTTGTAACCTTCCTGACCTCCATCAAGTGAAAATAGGAATTCTTTGGGTCAAATGAGTTCTTCAAAGCCCTCTAGAGGGTAGCCGATAGGTGCTTGAGTTTTCTCATGACACAAATTCTCATGAAGAATCTATACCAGACAGTCAGTAGGCCTCAAATTGGAGAAGCGGAGCAGTTATAGAGCAGGACTAATTGATCACTCTTTGTTCACAGGAAGGGTGTCCAGGCCAAGCTGACTTTAGGCAAATGAGGCACAAGTGTGCTTATTTTGGACAGTGTCTTGGGCTGCGCCCCTCATGGAAACCTCCAGCCAGAGGTTATGATGAGTGTATATGTGGAAGAAGATGAGGGCCATGTGGGAGTGTTTTGGTTTTAATTATGGTCAGCTGTGTGGTGGTTGGTAAAGATGCCTGGGTCCACCTGAGCTTGAACTATGGTGTGATTTCCCATAGAGACTGAGTAATGGAACTGACCTCAGAGAAGTATTGCCATGAATTGTGTTGGGATTTTAGGTGGCCATGCATGAGATTCACCCTTGAAAACTGAGATATAGAAAAGGGTGGCTTTCCAAAGAGTACTGTCAAACTCAGCCTGGATATCACATGACTTTATTCTGAAAGATTGGCCGCCATAGTTGAGAGTCAAAACATACATGGACCATACATTGGAGACCTCAGTGGGCCTGGCTTCATGTGTCCTTTGGGCCACTCTTTGGGAAGCCTTGCCTCTGAGAGTTCACCAGAGCTTTCCTTGAAATGTGCTTCTTCAAAATTTAATGGTTCCTGAAGGAATTTAAACCCACAGTTTCCCCCAAATTCATCCTTGAAAAATGGCTAAATAAATACCATGAAATTTTTGAAATTCCCATGACCAGGTGGCCCTGGAGAATCTTTGGATGTCCTGTTGCTAATCATGAGGGTACCAGACAGTGCCTTGATTGACTGGGTTTCATGAAAACGGTGTATAACACAGATACCAGTATGTTGGAGGCTGCTGAGTAGTGGGCCCAGAGCTGTGATGTGCAGGTGTGTGATAAAGCATCTCTTGTCAAGCCATGTGGATCTGTCATTGACTTCCAAATGGCTTGTGGCTGACATGGTGCAGACAGGAATCACGTATATGTCTGAATCCTCTCCATAAAAGGCATCTTGTTATATGGAGATGTTTCAGGGCAATGTTCAGAATCAGGTTGCTATGGTTAAGGGGACAAGCTATGTGGAATAGAAGCCTGGTTGGTGCATTCTCCTGCAGACCCTGACCCACCACACGTGACAGGACTCCCTCCAGCACTGTGTCCCAGTTGAACTCCTTGTATTTCATGAAGCAAATACCAAACTCCCAGTGCAGCAGCAAGAAACACCATGAAAAGTGGAGGATGACCAAATGGCTTCACAGTCCACATGCGGAGACACTTAGCTTTCAGTGGCCACAGTTTACCTACAAAGAGAGAAGTCAGCACTGCTGCCTCATGTTATTTGGAAAATAAGAAACAATGTCCTCCAGGTCACATAGATGCAGACTCAGCTTTAATGGTCTCCTTAGAATGGAAGCTAAAGCCCCTGACAACAACATATATGTCAAGTGCCCATCCTCAGAGGCAGTTTCTCAAGTAGTCTTTAGGCAGGCAGAGCTCCATGTTGGTGGAGTGTTTACCTTTTAGACCAGGACGCAAGAAAAGACCACTGACTCCAATTAAAATCAAATTAAAGCAAACTTATTATTTCCACCACCCGGGCTGTGTCTCCCTCCCAAAACCGCGGGAACAAGAGAGCAACCCCACCTTTCTTACAGAATGGCTTTATAGCGCAGAATGTTACAGAAAAGGGTGGTTACAGATAACAGAACTCTGACAAGCATCACACTAATGATAGTTTACATTTTTTTTTTTTTTTGCTGGCCCCAATATCAGAATTTATGAGAACCATTAGAGCCTCAGAGAGTGTAGTCTGGCCAGGGAAGGCCAATATTTATGAGGTGTAAATAAAGTTTCAGAGAGGACTGTTATCTGGTCAGAGAGCCATGCATGGGTGAGTTCAAGGCATGGGCAGGCATTCAAAGCAGGTTCAGAATTTGCTGTAATTTATAGTTAAGCCAAAATTATCTTTTCATGGCTTTGTGTCAGGATGGCTCCAATTTAAATAAAATATCAGGTTGGGTCTATCATTCCCCCATTTTCTAATGTGTCCCTTTCAAATCTTTGATAGGGTAGGGGACGAGCACTGAGGGAAATTTAATTCCTCAGGTAACAGTCTCCCCATTTTTTGAACTCACCCGAAACCGGTCTCCCTGATTTTACTGACTTAATTAATTACTTATATTGATAGTCTATTTATTTTTGGCTCCATTGTAGTAAGAAGCGAGGCGTCACTCATTTTGACTTCTTCTGAGCTGAGAGAGGGTGACGTGAGGGGGTACGGTCTGAGAGACATGAGTTGCCTTTTCGAAGTCAGTTCGGTTTGAAGTCTGGTTGGGGAAGTACAGGTTGTAAAGTCATCTGGGGATGGGTTCTTCTATGAGAGAAACAAAATACATGAGTACTGAATAAATGTTGCAGCAGCTGGAACATGTCACTGTATAGAAGTTCCCTCACCAGTCTTAAATATCCCCAGTTATCAGGACTGTCAACTTAATATTTAACATTTAGGGTTACAGTTGTCCCTCCCCATAAAATAAAGTGTTATAATTTAATACCATCTGATCCTGCAAAATTCTTTTACTAGTATGACCTCTGTGTCTAATAGAGAAACCCTTAATTCTGTTACTCAAGGCTGGATAATTGTACTAGCAAACTCCAATATTACCTGTGTAGGTTAGGAATATCTGTAGGCCTTAAACTAAAAACTTCTGCCTCTGGCAGCTCCTCTTGATAGTCTCTTTTTATAGTTATCAGGCATTCCTCTCTGAGAACCCTTCTTTGTAGCCTCCAGTCTTATTTATTTTGGGAGGCTAACATAAAGTGTATACCTTAAAATATTATTATTACTGTTATTATTTAAAATGCCCAGGAATGGCTGTATTTTGCGTTTAACTGTCTTTCCTAAATGTTTAAGATGAAGCAGTCAAACTGACTTTTGTTTCTATCTATTATGAACAGTCAGCTGAGCTTTTACGGGAGTCATTCCTGGGGAAACATGAGAGCAGCTTCTCAGTTCTGCTAGTGCCATTTTCGCTAGGTGTGTCCAGGTCTTGCTTGACCCTGTGGCTTCCCTCGGAAGCATCAGGGATGTCTCCTTCTCTGATGACTGTCTTCTTCATAGAAAATGCACTGATTGGCTTTCTGTTCTCCAGTGGCTCAGAGTTGCAAAGCTCTTTAGGGAAGTCCCCTGTTCCCTGGATACAGACTGACTCAGAGGGCAAGAATCAAATATTGGTTTTCTTGGCCCTTTTCATTTAACTTTAATTTTCAATCCTAATTTTAAACATCCAGCAAATAAATTTTAGCAGCCTTATATTAAGAGTACTGGGCTTTAACGTCTGTAATTTAAAATTATTTATCTTTTTATTAATTGGGATCTGTATTTTTCTGTCTGTCTTTTGGTGGTGACTTGTTATCTTTAATTAACCCATGTTGTGTTCTTAAAGCAACACTTCTGTAAAACACTAACAGGGAATCTTTAGATCACTTATAAGGAAATTACAAAATAAATTTAATAAGAGTAAATATACTTAGTTCGTGTAATAGCTACCCTGAATTTTTAGGCTGAGTTATTTATTATATTTCTTGTTTGAGATCCTAATAATCTTTATATGAAAAAAAAAGAACTTTTGAATGTAACTTTAAATGAAATAACATCTGACCCACTGCTTTCGTAGTCATTCTCACATGTAGTAAGTTGGGACACAGAGCCTTATCTCAAGTAAGGCAGGGCTCTTTATAAATCTTAAGTGTTTTAGTTCTAAAGATGATCTTTGTTTTTAAATATCAGTTTAAAAAGTTAACATTAATTGTTTGAGGTCACATGAACATTAGTTAACACCATATAATATAACATTTAAAACATGAATAAAATAAACGCTGAAAGTTTTATCCTTTTCATAGCTAAGGCTCTCATTAACATAAAAATACATTCAAATTGTTCCCCAATGTAAAAAGTAACATAAAAGTTTACATATCTTATTGATAAAAGGTAAATAAATGCCCAATATATTTTTTTTTACCATACAACTTCAGAACACCAGCTTCACATAATGCTCTTTTAAAGTTTCTACCTTAGAGACATGTATTCCTGGAAGATATGAGCACATTAATAGCATCACAATTGCATTGATGTTTCTACATTAACCAAGTTTAGCTTTTAAAGAAATGGCAGTACAGTGCTCTAAAATAACAGATCATATTTAATAAGTTGTTTAATATTTATGGTTGCTTGCTCTAGAAAAATAAAACTTAATAAACACAATGTTATTGGTAAACGTATGTTTTAAGAAATTTTTGTGTCTTTTACACATGACTGATTTTTACAATCTTATACAGACTTTAGAACAAACTTATACAGACCTTAGTAAATCAATAACATATCTAACAAGAATACTCATGAATGAGTAATCAAATATCAAATTTAATTTATTTATTTATCAAAATATTAGACAAAAGTATTGAACAGTGTAGACCATTTTTTTGTTGAAGGAAAAGTCCTAGAACCAAGGCATATTAGACCTTTTGTCGACATTAATATTTTATTAGATTTTTGAACACCTAGAAAAACATGTAAGCTTAAATTTAAAGACATTTATTTTTATCTGTTTATCCAATTTAAAGTGAACCATTTAAATCACGTAAATTAAAGATCTTTGGATCCGCTTTTTAAAATTTGTTTTTGTGAGTGCTCCTTTTTTTATGAGCGCTCCTTATGTATGTTAATTTGTATATAATATACATGATATACGGACATATGTATATATACACATACAACACATAACAAGAGTGTGCACACATAATTATAGTAAAGGCCTTGTAGCTTTTCGCAGGTGAAATCTCCATTGCAATGTTTCAAAAACTCCACTGTTGGTCAAAGATAGAACTGATCAGAAAAACATTAACCTAGGTCTGTAGGATCAAAATCATGAGTTAAAAACAATACAGAATCTAAGGAAAAAAATAAGAGTCCTAGAAAAAGTGACTGGGCAGTTATTAGTAAATACCATACAATGTAATTTTTTCTCCCCCCCCCCTTAGGCCTCAGATCAGTCTCCTACTGAGCTAGTAGGCTTCTTTCATTTGCATTTCAACATAAGGCCTGGCTGAGGTCTGGAAGGAGCAGGGAAAAACTGCTATTCTGAGCAGACACCTCAGGCCTAAGGCATTTTAACCATAATTTTCAGGTTTGGATGTTGAAAATTATGGTACAATTTTAAGTTACAATTCACAAAATTTTATATCTTTACATCTTGTTCTGTCAACAGATACCATACTATGATTTACTATCCTTTTCCAAATTAATGCACTGGTACACACTGTGATATTTTCCCAGTCTACCCAATTCAAAACTGGTGAAAAATAAGACTGAATGTTTGGGAAGTTACTTGCCAACTTGGAAATAGAGTTCTTTAGTTTTCCATGCTAAGTATTTAAGTTCTCTTGCATGAATTATCTAAAATCATAAACTAAACAATTATATGAACCAGACTTTTAACTGCAAGATTGTACAATGCTTCAAAAACCCATTCAGATACCAGATTGTTACAATAAAATGTCATCATTTAGACACACATTGAGCTAAGATCATTCCCAAGAAACAATTTATAATATGAACACATTATTGCACATGTCTTTAAGGGCCAGAAACAAAGACACAAGACAGACAGAAAGGAGCTCCAGACTATGGCTGACAGACAGAAGCCTTTAAAACATAACAGATAAGAGAAAAATCTCCTACACCTGTAGCACGATAGATGTCCCCACAAGGGGAACAGATGTTTTCAAAGAGGAGCAACCTGAAATGTGAAATCAAGGGTCTCCATGGTGACTTTACTGCATTTAGTGTCCCCTTTTTCTTATTCTCTTTTTTAATAAGACAGAGGTGGCATAATTCTTACAATGCAGGGACGGAAGGAGGGAATTCTCTGAAGCAACAGGGCTTTGGCAGCTGCTGGGAGTCCTTCATTCCCTCCTTTTACTTACAGGATTAGCTCCTCTGGTTCAGTTCCACCCCGAGCACGCTCCGTCTCCTAATATTTCAGTAGTCAGCTCTCAAAAAGTCCCAGGGTCCAGGGGAGGGTATCAAAATTTGTAACTTAAATTTTGGTTCCTGATGTTGAAGCCAATTAGTACCAATTTAATAATGAGGACAGCGTTTGAGAAAAAGAAAAACGGAGGTTTACTGCTTTGCTAACAAAGGAGAAACACAGGGGATTCTGCGGAAAGGTTGTGACTCTCTTGATCTGGAGGGACAAGAGGTTTTAAAGGATTTTCACTTTTTCACCTAAGAGATACTCAGTTCTTAGGTCACCAGCAGGCATTGCCCTCTGCAGTGGGTGTGCTCCAGGCAACCAGCTAGGGGCTTCTCTCATCCTGCTTGACAAAGGGGGGGAAAGTTAATCACAGTACCTTAAAACACAGTCCAAAGGGGTGTCAGGCTTACTTGCTTTATTACCCATTTTCACGTCCAATATCATTATGTTTTTACCAAAGAAATCACACAACAAAACACACAAAAACTAACAAACCAAAAACATACAGAACACAGAAAAAAACACAAAGAAACAGAAAACCGGTGAAGAAACAGAAAAACAGAGGAGCAATACAACGTCTTGCTAAAGCTCCGGGGAAGGAGCTCCTGCGTGCCCGTTGGCACCTCTCTACCCTTTCAGAGGAATTCCCTACAGAACAGAACAGAGGACAGAATGATTCTTGTTACTGTCCCAGACAGGAGTATATGTGAGCCTCCCCATGCCACCTCTCTGTCATCAGAAGAGATGTCCCTTTACCGGATATCAGATGTTATAAAGATACCACTTACCTATGGAGGCCTCCTCCACCAGGTGCTTGCTAATAGTTATAGTGCGATGGTTCACTGCAGGGCTCCCCGGACTGAAGGCTCACTCCAAGGCCTTTGAACTTGGCTCTCCAGCCCGGAGCCTTGGAGGAAAGGCCAGCTTCAGAATTTCCAGGAGTCTGGTCTTGTGATCTGGTCGGGTCATCTCACTGGGGAACTCTAAAATATTAGACCAGGATGCAAGAAAAGACCACTGACTCCAATTAAAATCAAATTAAAGCAAGCTTATTATTTCATCCGGGTGGGCTGCCTCTCCCTCTCAAACAGCGGAAACAAGACAGCATCCCCACATTTCCTACAGCCCAGCTTTATACCCCAGAAAGTTACACAAAAGGGGAGTTACAGAAAACAGAACTTTGACAAGCATCACACTAATTATAGGTTACATTTTTTATTTGCTGGCCCCAGCATCAAAAATTATGAGGACCATTAGAGCCTAGAGAGAGTCTTTGGCCAGGGAAGGCCAATATTTATGAGGTGTCACTAAAGTTTCAGAGAGGGCTGCAATCTGGTCAGAAAGCCAGATATGGGTGAGTTCAAGGCATGGGCAGGAATTCCAAGTAGGTTTGGAATTTGCACTAATTTATAGTAAAGAAAAAATTATCTTCTCATGGCTGTGTGGCAAGATGACTCCCAATTTTATTGAAAGATCAGGTTGGGAGATCAACCCTGTCCTTTACTTTTGGAAACTCCTCTACCACATCCATGTTTGTGAACTCCTGAGCATTTTCTATCCCAGATATGTATTCACAGATATTTTAACTCTACTCCTCTAATTGTGTCTTACTTGGGGCGAAGGTAATGTCAAGGCATTGTTCTGGATGAGAGTGGGAAGATTATTGTATACCATATATATGCATACTCATTGGATTCATTTTTCAATTTTCCATTCAAAATACTATATCCCTCACAATAACCCATACTCTATGATACTCTAACAACTAATACTAATATGATGGAGAAAAATAACCAAAACAGAATTGAAATACAAGCAGTTCAGAGGAGACATGGTGTATATTGGACTTGCCTTTTGCAAGATAAATGGTAGGTGTTATTAATCTAGTCAATTTTTAATTGAAATAGTTCTCCATGTGTTTTTAAAGTTAAAAAATATGTGTATTCCTGTCTCCCTTTCTCTGTAGCCTATTCAGCACATGTATTTTTATATGCACATATAGAATCCTACGTGATATCACAAGTAAATTTTTGTGAGGTGCCTGACTTGGCAGTTACAAATTGTGAGAAGAGATTACTCCTCCTAAAAGCTGTTGGAACTGAAATTTCAAGCTATAGGTGAGCTTCCTAGTAGAACAACAATATACATAAATCCATGTTCAGTGAAATGAATGTTTTTGGATCTGTGGATGATATATATTTCATGGTGAATTTTGTTTGGCATATGAATTGGTATGTTTATTGTCTGTGGTTGTTTGTGTGTGTGTGTGTGTGTGTGTGTGTGTGTGTGTGTGTGTGTGTGTTTGTGTGTGTGTGTATATATATATATATATATATATATATATACACCCACACACACTCTCCAGAATTTTCATTATATGAAATGTATGTGTCTTATGTACACTCCCTAAATTCATTCATGTTCATGTATGTGGATTAATAATCAACTTTTCACAACATTATTCTCAGAAATATTCATTCACCTGAAATATATATTTGTTTCCTAGTACTGAAAACTAACTTCAGTGAAAGGTACATACAAATCCTAATATTTCTACAGTTACTGACCCAGTTTAACATCAATGCAAGTAGATTCCTATGGGACATGATGCATCTTTTGATGTTCATTTTTATTCAACAGTGGTACCTTACTATTTTTCAGTTTTTGCACATCATAGGATACATATTTCATCCACTAGTTAGCAAAATTATAGGCATTTGTTTCACTTTTAATCACTTTCTTCTCCAGAACACATGTATTTCTCTATGTTTCTTGACTGGTCTTTTAATGAGACTTCTTTCCAAATACATTATAATCGATTTCCATAATCATTTTGAAACAAATCTCACACACCCTTCATGATAAACCATAACCCTAAGATGACCATTAGATATATAACTGGTTGGAATGAATGATTGTATATCAATATAACATTTCTGATATATTTTCAGATATCTATTCAATCCATTATTTAAAGTGGATCCAGTTATATTGTTTATTCACAGAATGGTGTATTCTTGCATTATCTCTATATTCATAGACACAGGGTACGCCTATTTGTACCCCCATACTAATTTATACGTCTTCAAAATATTGCTCCCTGAAATGGTGGAAGAAATACTCATGTCACCAGATCTGCATATACATTTTATCACAGAAATATTCTGGACACAAAAAGCAAAGGTCACATGTACAATTGTATCAAAGCCTAAATGGGAAGTGAACATGGATTACTAAAATCATCCATGTCCATGTTGCCTAATGTTCTCAAATGTCAATTCTATTTGTGACTACATATTTGTTTCCTCTTAAGATTATAAATTCAAGATCCAGCCTGTTGAAAATGTGTAATCCTATCTGTCACTTTATACTTTACTTGATTTCCTAATGTCTTTATTGATATGTGCTTTCATACATGTTTTCCCCAGTTCATTATTGCGACTGACTCTTCACATGTGCTGACATTCACCTTCACTCTCTACCCGAAACCCTATTGTTAAGAACTTTTGGTCCAAATCCTATACTCACTTTTCTTCTTAGCCTACCGAATACCTTCCAAATCCTATCGACTATTGATTTTTGACTGGATGTTCTGTTCAACATTCAATCATCCAAGTTACAAGGTCCTATGCCATTGTATATTGATTTATCTGAGACAACTGTGCAGGACATAATTCAAAGCTAAGTATCCCACTCAAGGGCCCAATGCCGTTCTGGGCTTCAAATCTTACCAAATTTCTGCTTTCATACTTATATTTCACCTATATACTCTTGTAAATATCGCAGGTTGCCAATACCATTATTCATCCCGCAGAATGATTCCTAACCAAAATCGATGCTATTATTGAACCTAACCATACACTCTTCCCTTAATGTAACTTACAGAAGAGCAGGGACAGAGTTCGTCTTACAATATAGTAATGTAGCTGATCTTTCAACGGCTGAGAAACTCAACGATCCATGAAGAAATGATCCTTAGAGAAGATGTAGGCAGCTATGTAGGACCTGAGAGAGCAATAGTCATCTTCCACAGGAAACAACCAGGTCAGGATGAATTGATGTGTCTGAATCAGTCTCTCTCTTCTTATTGAAGAGAAGATGGACCAAACAAGGCCTGTTGTCGCGACCCCTTGCCCGCAAGGAAGACGCAACTCAGGAATCTTCTTTCAGCAGTTTATTCAGGCCCTTGATATTTCTTCTAATTCCCCGTCGGATGCCCCTCCCAGCCTTAATAAAGCATCACAAGCCCCAATGCGAAGCTGCCACGTGGAACTTTCTCACAGGGTGCTGAGAAACCATGCACCAACTCTCCCAAACAAGGAGTTGTTTATTACAGACCACAGTGGAGCCAGCGCCATCTTGCAATGGCGACCATAATCTGCAGAAACGGCTCACCACAGTTCCCCCCTTCTGTTTTCTGAAAACAATACAGGGGAGAGTAGAGGTCCTATCCCACTGTGCAGAAGTGGCTGCATAGTATGGCTCAGTCCTAAGGAGGGCCCTTCCCCAGATCTGAAGCCATATCAGCCGACGCCTTTTTTCGTGGGGCGGGGCGTGGACATCAAACCCGCATGCAATAGGACATGCTCTCCTTGAGGTCCACTTCAAGCATCACTCAAGTGCAGTGCCTTGCCTCGCATCCTGTATCGTGACGAAGGTGGACGAAGGGGGACAGCTAAGGCTGAACTGTGGCTGTACACAACGACAAACGAGTTGACAGCACCCCGAAAGAAAGGCACGGACTTTAAGGCGATAGAGAAGCATTAGTGTGGAAACCCACCTGCGTGCAATGGCAGCAAGACCGGCAGAGTGCAAGGGCTTTCCAACACTAAGAGAATAACGAGGAAAGACATGCCGATCCCAGTGCAATGTTATAATAACTTGGGGTGCAATGGCCATGTCAAAGATTTACTGTTTAAGATGCGCAAGCCAAACTTGAGGTGAATTGCCATTTTCTAAAGCTGCAAGAGCTTGGATGATCATAGCCTTATCGTGAGCATTGCGGGCCTTGAGGCGACAGAGAAACCACAAACAGAGAAACATACCGAAGCAACACATTGCGCCAAAAATGCCTACCCCCACCCACTCTGTAAAAAAGGAAAAGGCAGAAGATATCCAATCGGTGAATTGACCCAAAGTCACGGGATCAACACGGGTGCTATTCAAGACAGCTATCTGGGTTAGTTGAGACTGGATCATGTCTTCCGCTTCCATGGACCAATTTCCAGCCAAATATTCGCCAATGGTGCGGGAAGCATTCCTGGAATCATTAAATCTGACAGAGGTTATGCATAAATGTGCACGTTGGTCAACACAACCCAAAAGCACTAAGTCAGCCAATTCTTCTACCTGAGCTTAGAGTAAATCTATTCTTTGGTTGGCAGCTAAAATCCCTGACAAAATATGTTGATTAATTGTATTTTGGGATTCAAGTATGGTGGAAGTTTGTTGGACAACTTGATTAATAGTGGCAGCAGTTGGTACTTGATTGGCCATAGCCACTCCGGCCGTAACCGCTGCAGCAGCAGATACCGCCACGGCTGTCACTATAGCCGCTGTGATTCCAAAATCTCTGCGGACTCTAAGTAGCTCAACAATAGGAAATTTATCAGGATCCGCAGTGACAGGGATTGGGACAAAAGTTGGAATCTTCATAAACACTGCTACAGTCCAGGAACCATTCCAACACTCAGATAAGAGACAGGTAGTATGAGAACAATCCAGCATCCCCGATGAGGTGGCCTTAGCCAAAAGGAATAAGAAGGGGGATTGGACACAGACCATTGTAGGAGGCAATGTGGCATTATACAACAGAGAGTTGAATGAAACAGATGTAAGTCTATTACCTTGTTCACTTTCCCTAACAGTACCAGAAATATTAGCCAGCCAACTTTTGGCTCCTACCAACTGAGCCAGTGCAGAAATATCGGCTGAAGCCCCCTTTTCATTGGAAATCAGCCATTAAAACCAGGACCAACCTACTCCTGTAGAGGAGCTGGCACTATTGTTAAAGTTATAAACATACCTATCAAGAGAGGAGGAAAGGGAGAAACCTTTAGCAACTTGATGTTTCTCCCAAGAATGATCCTGACAAGGCGTAAATATTGGGGGGAACCAAGATTAGGGGAACAGTAAGGAGAGGCCTTGAAATGAGTGGCATTATAAATGCTACTAGAAAAAGGAGGCACTGGGATTAGTACCTCGGAGATAATAGCCAAGGTAGTTATGTTAAGAGCAGAGCTGTTGTTTGCAGGGGTCTCTGAGCCTGATTGATTCCCCGAAGCTACCTTGCTCAATACAGCACTGATAATGCTTCCTGAGACCTGATTGGACCGCAATGGGTCCTCCCAGTTAGTCAAATTTTTGGTCTTAAGGCTAATGCAATTAGCGTTTCTAAGGCTGAAACAAAAAACTCCTGTGAGATTAACTTGAGATTGATTAAAAATTCTCTCCATGTCCCCTCTAGGAGAGGCACAGGGAGCAGACATCTCACATGAGGTAGAAAAAAGAGTGGGGAGGACACTAGAATTACCATGAACTGGCATCGGCATTGGCCATGCCCGTGCCACTGCCCACCACCACATTGGTGTCGCCTGTGCCATCGGCACCAGCACCAGAGCCAGAGCACTTAGTAGAATGAAGATCCTCATCACAGGATTGTTGTGGTATCTCTTGTTGCTGGTCAGTTGATGTCGAGACTCTTCTTGTCAAGCGTTCAGGGACCCACAATGGTTCCGTACGATCCTGGGGAAAAACACATACAGATCCTCGTGCCCATGTCAGCACAGGGTCAGGGCCGTTCCATTGGCCCGTAAGAACATCCTTCCACTTAACATAGCCAATCACAGAGGGCTGAGGGGACACATGTCTATCGGCCGCAGAGCGACCATGAATATCCAAATTCAAAAAATTAATGGTAAAGAGAGCTAAGGACAGGCGTTCTTTAGGAGTGTGTTCAGTTCCTATTCCCCCTTTTTGTTTTTGTAAAGTTTCCTTTAAGGTGCGATGAGCATGCTCAACAATGCCTTGTCCTTGAGGATTATAAGGCAAACCATGAGTAAGTTGCACTCCCATAGTAGAACAAAAAACTGTAAATTGTCTGCCAGTATAAGCAGGTCCATTATCAGTCTTAAGGGATGCAGGTGCACCCCATGCTGCCCATGCCTCTAAACAGTGAGTAATGACATTACGTGCCTTTTCTCCTGATAAAGCAGAAGCATGGATAATTCCAGAGCACGTATCAATGGAAACATGCACATACTTAAGGTTACCAAAGTCAGGTATATGTGTCACATCCATTTGCCAAACAATCAATGGCTTTAATCCCCGTGGGTTTACTCCATAATTAGGGGGATGAAGAAATGTGACACAATGGGGACATTGCAATACTATCTGCCGAGCATCCGCTCTTGAAATGGAAAAACGCCTGCGCAGCATTAATGCATTAACATGGAAGTTTTGGTGAAACAACTTAGCCCTCTCTAAGGAGGAAGCCAAGCATATCAATTGGCCTCTAGTGGCTAAGTCCGCACAGGCATTACCTTGGGATAACGGACCAGGAAGAGAGGTGTGAGCCCTGATGTGCATTAGATAAAAAGAAGCAGTGCGGTTAGAGATAAGCTGTTGAAGCTGAGTAAAGTAAACAGACACATTGTGGGCAACACTAATAGTTCCCACGGTCTCCAAAACTTTTAGTGCTGTACCACATAGCTGGAGTCCGAAATAAGATTAAAAGGAAAAGAACACTGTTTAAAAACTTCAATAACAATTTGTAGTTCTACCCATTGTGGATTTCCAGGAGCAAATTGATGCTGGATAGGGGGAGAGTCATTAATTACATAAGCTCCCATTCCAGACTTGGAACCATCAGTAAAAATGTTAACAGCCCCCGGAATTGGACTGGATGAAGTTACCTTAGGGAAAATGATGGGATGTTCTTTAACAAAATGGAGTAATGGATGAGAAGGGTAGTGATTATCAATACCCCCTTGAAACGAGCAACACAGAATAGCCCAGTTGTCTAGAGTAGCACATAAAACATTAAGTTGAGCTTTAGTGTAGGGTATGATAAGAGAAGAAGGTGATTGGCCGAAAAATTGAATGCTTTGTTGAATCCCTTTAAGTGCCAATGCTGCAACAGCATCAGGATAATATTGTAAGGATTTTCCTGGGGATACATGTGGGTGGATCCATAGTAAAGGCCCATCTTGCCACAGTACTCCAGTAGGCTGCCGCATAGTGGCAAGCACACATAACTGGAAAGGTTTATCACTCTGGAGCCTGCATAGAGTGGCATGCTGTATAGCTTGTTCTACTTTTATAAGGGCCGCTCTAGCCTCAGTAGTGAGGCTACGAGGGGAAGCAAGATCTGGATCACCCTTAAGAGTAGCATACAAAGGCTGGAGCACAATATTAGGAATATGTAAATATCCTCTTATCCAATTAATATCTCCCAGCAATTTTTGAAAATCATTTAGAGTTTGGAGATCTTGAGTCCTGATGGTAATTTTTTGTGGTTTTAATTTGTCATACCCAATTGTCGCTCCCAAAAACCTGATAGAATCCCCCGTTTGAACCTTTTCAGGTGCGATGTGCAGTCCATGTTGAGCCAACAGCATCTCGAGTTCTTTATAAGCCTCATAAACTGTCTGTTCTAATTTTGCGGCCAATAACGCATCATCCATATAGTGAATGATCTTGGTGGAGGAATACTTACGTCTGAGAGGTGCGAGTGGCTTCCCCACATACATCTGGCACATCGTGGGACTGTTAGCCATCCCCTGTGGCAACACCACCCACTCAAACCTTTGATCTGGTTCTTCGTGATTACACGAGGGAAGGGTGAAAGCAAAACGTTGTGAATCTTTAGGATGCAAAGGAATGGAAAAGAAACAGTCTTTAATGTCAATAACAATTATATGCCAGCCTTGAGGAACAGAGGAGAGCAGAGGCAGCCCTCTTTGAATGGGCCCCATAAGCTGCATCTGAGCATTAACTGCTCGTATATCATGCAGTAGGCGCCACTTCCCTGATTTTTTCTTAATGACAAATATGGGAGTATTCCATGGAGAAGTAGAAGGTTGGATGTGACCCAAATCAAGTTGTTCTTTGACTAGATCATGGGCTGCTGCCAGTTTAACCGAGAGAAGAGGCCACTGAGGCACCCAAACAGGCTCCTCGGTGAGCCATGTTATAGGTGTTTGAGCCCCAGTGGCCCCTAGGAAAAACCCAGACCAAACCTGTTAAGCTTTTGATGACCTTGCACAGGATGCTTACATCCCTGTAGGTGCCTTCCTAGTCCTAGACCTGGCCTATACCCCATATTTTGCATGATATGTTGAGACACTGGGGAATAGTCATTACTAAGAGTGAACCCCATGTCTTTCATCAGATCACGGCCCCATAAAGAAATGGGTAAATCAAGTACATAAGGCTGAAAGGTACCATCATGTCCTTTCGAGTCCTTCCAAGATAGATGTCTACAGCTGATTTGAGGGGCTTGGGCATATCCAAGTCCTCTTAAGGATTGATCAGAAGCCTGCACTGGCCATCCCCTAGACCAGTCCTTAAGGGCTATGATACTACGATCTGCTCCTGTGTCCAGCAATCCCACAATAGATTTACCTTCTATGCTTAATTCCAAAGTGGGGCGATTGCTCATATCCAGTGACAAATAGGCACAATTTCCTCCGGTGGTACCAATCTGATTTCCTGTCCGTGACCTTGAGTCAGCAGGGAAGTGATTATGCAAACTAGGCAAAATTAGCAATTGAGCAATCCGATCCCCTGGGGAGATAGACACAATGCCCCTTGGAGCTTCCACCATAACTTTTACTGCCCCTACAGTATCAGGGTTTATAACTCCGGGGAAAACATGAAGACCTTGTAGGATAGAGGATGCACGTCCAATTAACAAACCTACAGTGCCAGGGGGTAAAGGCCCTTTGAACTCAGTTTCCACCAATTGGATTCCCATCTTAGGTGTTAATACGAGTCTGGAGGTGGAACAGAGGTCCAATCCCGTGGCACCTGTAGTGGCTCTCCGCATCTCGTGGGATGGCGCAGAGAAGGCCATGTCTCGTGTTCGGGTGTGACATTCTCCATTGCCCCATATATTCGTGGGCCCTGGGGTCGGGGGCCCCTTCGGCCGTTTTTTGGCCCAGCTGAAATAGGCTGTCCATGGATGTCCCTCACTGATCTACACTCTCTTGCCCAATGCTTCCCCTTTTTGCATTTTGGACACAGCCCCGGTTGACGAGGGCTATTAGAAGGGCCACCGCGAGGAGGTCCAGTAAAATTGCATTTTTTGGGACAGTCACGTTTGAAATGGCCGGATAGACCACAATGGAAGCATGTTCCGGCACCAGGACCGCCCCCTTTTGCGATCCGAAGGACAGCAGCTGCAAGACCTGCATTAGTTAAAGGTCCTCCAAGATCTCTACACACTTTCATCCAAGCTTCTATGCCCTTGTTTTTATAAGGAGCGATTGCTGCTTTACATTCTTTGGTGCATTGCTCAAAAACAAGTTGTTTAATCAAGGGCATTGCTCTATCAGGGTCACCAAAGATTTTTCCTGCGGCATCCACCATCCTAGCAACAAAGTCCGAGAAAGGTTCTGTGGGGCCTTGCATGATTTTTGTTAAATTGCCAGACACTTCTCCTCTATTTGGGAGTGATTTCCATGCACGGATACAAATGTTATTGATCTGTTCATATACCTCAGGGGGTATCCTGTTTGTTGATTAGCAAATCTGCCTTGTCCCAAAAGCATTTCCTTGTCCCAATGGGGGTGTCCGGCCGCATAGTTTTGGGCAGCCTGCTCTACAGCGCCCTCTAGCACAAAGGCTCTCCAGTCCAAATATTTGCCTGGAGAAACACAAGCCCGAACAAGGCTAGCCCAATCAGAGGGAGTCATACAGTATCTAGACAGACTCTCCACCTGAGTTAATATGAAGGCGGCATCCACCCCATAAGTGCGCACAGACTCTGCCAGGGTCTTCACAATTTTGAAATCTAAAGGCTCATGGAATCTTCCCCTATTGTCATCCTGGAAAACTGGATAAGCAAGACCCATCTCAGCGTTAACAGCCCTCCATGCTTGGGCATGGAAAGCTCTCCTCGAAACACCCTCACCGTACGGCGGTGGGTCCGGAGGATCATTTTTCTTGAGCTCCTGTTTATTTTTGTTCCCTTCTCCCATAGTTAGACTCCCTAGCTGCCGAGAAAGTCTCCCGAGCTCCTCCTTCTCATCCTCCTCCTCTTCTGACCCACTTTTGCATGGGAGTGTGCGCAGTGTACTGAGATATGGATACAAGCGTTTCCTCCCCCGTTTCTCGCTCTGCACATTCCCTTCCTCCTGAAATATTTCACTCCGTGCCAGAGACAATCGCCTCCTCCCCTGTTTCTCGCTCTGCACATTCCCTTCCTCCTGAAATATTTCACTCCGTGCCAGAGACAATCGCCTCCTCCCCTGTTTCTTGCTCCGCACACTGCCATCCTCCTGAAATACGTCACTGCCTGCCGGAGATAATTGTTTCCTCCCCTGTTTCTCGCTTCGCACACTCCCACCCTCCTGAAATACCTCACTGCCTGCCATTTCTGATCTTTCTTCATGTAATTGCTCTAAAACTTCTTGTCCTTTAGTAAGTGCTTCCTGACATCTGCCATCTGCGAGGCAACTACGGATCATCTTCCAAAGGGCTATCACCCCACCCTCTAATATGCCCTGCTCAGAAGCAAAGTCAAGATCTGTGCCTAACTTATCCCAGCTAGGTATAGTGAGGCTGCCAGAAAATGCGAACCACGGGGCAACAATATCTGTCTTCTGTAAAAATCTCTGTAAAGTACTACGTTTCACTTTTAGACCCTTGGAACGAAACAGGTTATCTAGGGCCAGGAGAAGCGGACTTGAAGATACGGCACCCATGACACAACAAAAGACACACAACAAACAAAAGTGAAAGTAAGAGCGAAAGCACACAGTGCAGCTGCAATAAGATTTAATGCTCTCTCTGGCTTTACAGAGGAGCTGCCGCTTTGATAGCAGGTCCTAATTACCTAGGACTAATCTCTGCTTTGACCGCGGGTCCCAATTAATCTGGGACTAATCTCCGCTTTGACCGTGGGTCCCATTTAATCTGGGACTAATCTCCACTTTGACCGCGGGTCCCACTTACCTAGGACTGATCTCCGCTTTGATAGCGGGTCCTACTTATCTAGGACTGATCTCTGCTTTGACCGTGGGTCCTACTTACCTGGGACTAATTGGTGCACCACCCCTGACTGCTGAAAGTTCTGGTTCCCGGGTTTTCAGCACCACTTGTCGCGACCCCTTGCCCACAAAGAAGACGCAACTCAGGAATCTTCTTTCAGCAGTTTATTCAGGCCCTTGATATTTCTTCTAATTCCCCGTCGGATGCCCCTCCCAGCCTTAATAAAGCATCACAAGCCCCAATGCGAAGCTGCCACGTGGAACTTTCTCACAGGGTGCTGAGAAACCATGCACCAACTCTCCCAAACAAGGAGTTGTTTATTACAGACCACAGTGGAGCCAGCGCCATCTTGCAATGGCGACCATAATCTGCAGAAACGGCTCACCACAGCCTGTGTGGAGAGCAGTGCCCGGGTGCCTATGGTCGATATACAATTCTAACTTCTGAATGTGTCACAGGATGTAGGGGTAACCTCCATCTCATGGGAACCTTCGAAGCATCTGTTAGAACAAAGTTGTTACCAAGGCAGTGACCTCATTCAGTTCCTGAAGGAATTGACCTACCTCACTTCTTTGTTGATGCAATTTGCTGAACTCGGGGTCCAGGAAGCCAAGCACCCAGAGCCAGTCCCAGTCCCAGTCCCATTGGGTTCACTTGTTTGGATTTACCAAAGACAGAGTCAGTCTTTCTTGGTAAATACTAATCTGTGGATGGTTAAATGCCAGGAAAGCTCTGAAGAGGGGCCTTCCTGAGAAAGCAGGTAGTGACTCCCTGATGGCTCCTGACAACTTTACAGAGTTGGTAATGAAGACCAGATCTGAGACAGGACAGGCCATTTCGTGGGAACATAGTATGGCCAATCAGTCTGAGGACACTCTGGATAGTCACAGACCTACTTGGGTAAAGGAGGTGCCTTTGTGGGTGTGCATGTGAGTTTGGTTTTGTCTCATGTTATGAGAATAGGTAGGAAAGGCAGTTTGTTTGGTTTGGAGTGGACTGTTTTTAATAAGTCATTTGACATGGCGAGTGTTTCTTTGTTTGTGTATCCCACTGTATCTGTGGTTGTAGACCTTTGAAAAGCGAATGCATCAATGGTTGTGTCCTGTCTAATATAAAGTGTCCCAGCGTTCATCCTGCCCAATTTAAGAATGGAGAGTGGCTTGCCTATGGATGGGCAATACCTACTATCTTTCTAAGTTCCTGTTTCTTCGTGAATTCTGGCCACTCTCCTGAATAGGCTCATGGTTTTGTGTCCAACATATGTACCACCACAAGGCTCTGTGACATGGCCATGTACTGATAGCTGAAGGGAATGGGAGAATCTCAGAAAACTCAGATATCAGTGTGACCAGGAAAGTCTTAGTGGAGAAACCCTGCTTTGGGCCTTTTGCTTACTTATGTTTCTATTACCCTGAATGTCAAGAAGGTCTTTACCTCAGGCCACCCCTTTGTGAAGCCTTAAGAAAACTGTTTTCATATGGAAATGAATGGGCATCACCTGTGGCTCTTTGCTTAATTGCTTTGGAATGGGATGTGCTTGAATCAGCCTCTTGTCCTTGTGTGAGGTTGTGGCTTAAATTCTCAGCACCTGATAGATCTAAATAAAAATCCCCTGTGCTTCCAAACCAAAATGGCCAAAAGAGCAGTCATTGTGGATAATTTTTTTTTGCCTTCTTAGGTTGGGTTCCTGACCTACATCAAGTGAGAATAGGGATCCTTTGGGTCAAATGCGTTCTTCAAATCCCTGCAGAGGCTATCCCATAGGTGCTTGGGTTTTCTCATGACTCCAAATCACATAAAGAATCTATACCTGACAGCTAGTAGGCCTCAAATTGGAAAAGCGGAACACTTTACCAGCAGGAATATTTGATCACTCCTGGTTCAAAGGAAGAGTACCCAGGCCACCATGATTTTAGGCAAATGAGGGGCAAGTGAGCTTATTTTGGACACTTTCTTGGCCTTGCCTCTCATAGAAACCTCCAGCCACAGGGTATGATGAGTGTCTATATGGAAGAAGATGAGTGTCATGTGGGAGTGTTTTGGATTTAAGCGAAGAAAGAGAGAACTGAAATTACTGACATATGGGATCAAAAAGGCAATATAACAACAGATGCTACAGAAATAAAGAATACAATTAGAAATTATTTTGAAAACCTATATTCCAATAGAATAGAAAATAGTGAAGACATTGATAAATTTCTTAAGTCATATGATTTGCACAAACTGAGTCAGGAGGATACTCACAATTTAAACAGACCAATATCAATGGATAAAATAGAAGAAGCAATCAAAAGACTACCAACAAAGAAAAGTCCAGGTTCAGATGGGTATACAGCGGAGTTTTACAAGACCTTTAAAAAAGAATTAATACCAATAATTTTCAAGATATTTCAGGAAATAGAAAAAGAGGGAGCTCTGCCAAATTCATTCTATGAGGCCAAGAACACTCTGATTCCGAAACCAGACAAAGACACCTCAAAGAAAGAAAACTACAGACCAATATCTCTGATGAACCTAGATGCAAAAAACCTCAATTAAATTCTGGCGAATTGGATACAAGGCACATCAAAAAAATTGTGCATCATGATCAGGTAGGATTCATCCCTGAGATGCAAGGACGGTTCAATATACAGAAATCAATAAATGTTATTCACAACATAAATATACTTAAAGATAAGAAGCATATGATCAACTAGATAGATGCAGAAAAATCATTCGACAAAGTAGAGCATCCCTTTATGTACAAAACATTAGAAAAACCAGGGATAACAGGAACTTACCTCGACACTGTAAAAGCTATCTATGCTAACCCTCAGGCTAGTATCATTCTGAATGGAGAAAAATTGAAGGCATTCCCTCTAAAATCTGGAACAAGACAGGGATGTCCTCTATCACCACTTCTATTCAATATAGTTTTCGAAACTGGCCAGAGTAATTAGACAGACGAAAGAAATTAAAGGCATAAAAATAGAAAAAGAAGAACTTAAAATATCACTATTTGCAGATGACATTATTCTTTATATAGAAAACCCAAAAGGGTCTACAAAAAAAACTACTAGAACTAATAAATGAATTCAGCAATGTGGCAGCATATAAAATCAACATGCATAAATCAAAAGCATTTCTGTATATCAGCGACAAAACTTCTGAAACAGAAATGAGGAAAAACACTCCATTCACATATCCTCAAAAAAAAAAATCTTGGTAATCAACCTAACAAAAGAGGTGAAAGATTTATACAATGCAAACTACAGAATCCTAAAAAGAGAAGTAGAATAAGATCTTAGAAGATGGAAAATATACCCTGTTTATGCATAGGCAGAACTAACATCATCAAAATGGTGATATTACTAAAAGTTCTCTATAGGTTTAACGCAATGCCAATCAAAATCCCAAGGGCATTTCTTGTAGAAATAGAGAAAGCAATCATGAAATTCATATGGAAAAATAAAAGACCCAGAATAGCAAAAGCATTTCTAAGCAGGAAGTGTGAATCAGGCGGTATAGCGATACCAGATTTCAAGCTATATTACAGAGCAATAGTAAAAAAAAAAAAAACAGCATGGTACTGGTACCAAAACAGGCAGGTGGACCAATGGTACAGAATGGAGGACACAGAGACTAATCCAAAAAGCTACAACTGTCTTATATTTGATAAAGGATCTAAAAGCATGCAATGGAGGAAGGATAGCATCTTCAACAAATGGTGCTGGGAAAACTGGAAATCCATATGTAACAAAATGAAACTGAATCCCTTTCTCTCACCATGGACAAAAGTTATATCAAAATGGATCAAGGAGCTTTATATCAAATCAGAGACATGGCGTCTGATAGAAGAAAAATTGGCTACGATCTACATACTGTGGTGTTGGGCTCCAAATTCCTCAAAAGGACACCCATAGCACAAGAGTTAATAACTAGAATCAACAAATGGGACTTGCTCAAACTAAAAAGGTTTTTCGCAGCAAGAGAAACAATAAGAGAGGTAAATAGGGAGCCTACATCCTGGAAACAAATCTTTATTCCTCACACTTCAGATAGAGCCCTAATATCAAGAATATACAAAGAACTCAAAAAATTAGACAATAAGATAACAAATAACCCAATCAACAAATGGGCTAAGGATCTGAACAGACACTTCTCAGAGGAGGACATACAATCAATCAACAAGTACATGAAAAAATACTCACCATCTCCAGCAATCAGAGAAATGCAAATCAAAACCACCCTAAGATACCATCTCACTCCAGTAAGATTGGCAGTATTTATGAAGCCAAACAAACACAAGTGCTGGGGAGGATGTGGGGAAAGAGGTACACTTGTACATTACTGGTGGGACTGCAAATTGGTGTAGCCAATTTGGAAAGCAGTATGGAGATTTCTTGGAAAGCTGGGAATGGAACCACCATTTGACCCAGCTATTCCCTTTCTCATTCTATTCCCTAAAGACCTAAAAAGAGCATGCTACAGGGAAACTGCTACATCGATGTTCATAGCACCACAATTCACAATAGCAAGACGGTGGAACCAACCTAGATGCCCTTCAATAGATGAATGGATAAAAAATGTGGCATTTATTCACAACGGAGTATTACTCTGCATTAAAAAATGACAAAATCATAGAATTTGCAGGGAAATGGATGGCATTAGAGGAGATTATGCTAAGTGAAGCTAGCCAAACCCTAGCAAACAAATGCCAAATGTCTTCTTTAATATAAGGAGAGTAACTAAGAACAGAGAAGGGACGAAAAGCATGAGAAGAAAATTAACATTTAACAGGGATGTGAGGTGGGAGGGAAAGTGAGAGAGAAGGGAAATTGCATGGAAATGGAAGGAGACCCTCAGGGTTATAAAAAATTACATACAAGAGGAAGTGAGGGGAAAGGGAAAAATAATACAAGGGGGAAAATTTATTAGAGTAGTGGGATTAGAGAGAGAAGAGGGGAGGAGAGGGCATGGGAGGGGGGATAGTAGAGGATAGGAAAGGCAGAAGAATACAACATACAGTAGTAAGGCAATATGTGAATCAATGGATGTGTAACTAATTTGATTCTGCAATCTGTATACAGGGTAAAAATAGGAGTTCATAACCCACTTGAATCAAAGTGTGAAATATGATACATCAAGAACTATGTAATGTTTTGAAGAATCATAAATAAAAATTAAAAAAAAAGAAAACTCACTTAGGTGAATGATGCACGCGAATCCTAATATTTCTACAGTAACTGACCCAGTTTAACATCAATGCAAGTAGATTCCTATGGGACATGACGTACATTTTGACATTCATTTTTATTCAACACTGGTACACTACTATTTCATCAGTTTATGCACATTATAGGATGTATATTTCATCCAAAATTTAGCAAATTTATAGGCATTTGTTTCACTTTCAATCACTTCCTGCTTCAGAACACATGTATTCCTCCATATTTTTTGACTGGTCTTTTCATGAGACTTCTTACCAAACACAATATTTTCCATTTCCATTATCACTTTTGAAGCAAAACTCACACACACTTCATGATAAACAATAACCCTAAGATTACCATTAGATACATAACTGGTTGGAATGACTGATTTTATGTCAATTAATGATTTCTAATATACTTTCAGATATCAATTCAATCTATTATTTAAAGAGGAACCAGTTATATTATTTATTCACAGTAAGTTCTATTCATGCATTATCTCTATATTCATAGACTCAGGGTACACCACTTTGTACCCCCAATACTAATTTATATGTCTTCAAATATCGCTCCCAGTAATAGTGGAAGAAATAATCATGTCACATGATCTACATATATATTTTATCACAATAATTTTCTGGGCACAAATGCAAAGGTCACACTTATGATTGTACCAAATCCTAAATGGAAAGTGAACATGGATTACTAAAAACATCCATGTCCAGGTTGCCTAATGCTTTCAAATATCATTCCTATTGGTGACTACCTATTTTTTTGTTCCTAAGATTATGTATTCAATCTCAATCCTGTTGAAAATGTCTTATCCTATCACTCACATTATAATTGCCTGATTTTGTATTGTCTCTATTGATATCTTCTTTCTTATATTTTTTCCAGTTCATCATTGTGACTGACTCTTCACATGTGCTGACATTTACATTCACTCTATAACCAAAACCCTATTGCTAAAGAACATTTGGTCCAAATTTTATACTCACTCTTCTTCCTAAACCTACCGACTATCCTATTTTGAGTGGATGTTCTCTTCTACAATCAATCATCCAAGGTCCAAGGTCCTATGCCATGGATTATCGATTTATCTGAGACAATTTTGCAGAACGTAATTAAAAGCTAAATATCCCAAACAAGGGCCTAATCCCCTTGTGGACTTCAAATCTTACCTAGATTTCTGTTTTCATACTTATATTTCAGCTGTATATTCTTGTAAATATGGCAGTTTTCCAATACCATTATTCATCCAGCAGAATGATTACTAACCCAAATCGAACATGTTATTAACCCTAACCATACACTGTTCCCTCAATTTAACTTTACAGAAGAGCAGGTACAGAGTTCATCTTACAATACAGGAATTTAGGGTATCTTCCACCTGCTGAGAACCTTTGAGGTTCCATGTAGATTTGATCCCTGAAGAAGATGTAGGCAGCAATGAAGGACCTGAGAGAGCAAAAGTCATCTTCCATGGGAAACAACCTTTTAAGGATGAAGGGTTGTGTCTGAATAAGCCTTTCTCTTCTTAATGTAGAGAAGAAGGACCAAACCAGGCCTGTGTGGAGAGATGTTCCCGCAAACTGGTGCGGCCAATTTGGAAAGCAGTATGGAGATTCTGGGGAAGGCTGGGAATGGAACAACAATTTGACCCAGCTATTGCCCTTTTTGGACTATTCCTTTAAGACCTTAAAATAGTGTACTACAGGGATACTGCCACATCGATGTTCATAGCAGCACAATTCACAATTGCTATACTGTGGAACCAACACAGTTGTCCTTCAGTAGATGAATGGATAAAAAAAAATGTGGCTTCTATACACCCTGGAGTATTACGCAGCACTAAAAAATGACAAAATCATGGAATTTGCAGGAAAATGGATGGTACTAGAGCAGATTATGCTTAGTGACGCTAGTCAATCCTAAAAAAAAATACCAAATGTCTTCTTTGATATAAGGATTGCAACTAAGAACAGAGCAGGGAGGAAGAGCAGGAAGAAAAGATTAACATTAAACAAAGATATGAGGTGGGAGGGAAAGGGAGAGAAAAGGGAAATTGCATGGTAATGGAAGGAGACCCTCATTGTTACACAAAATTACATTTAAGAGGTTGTGAGGGGAATGGGAAAATAAACAAGGAGAGAAATGAATTAGAGTAGATGGGGTAGTTAGAGAAGATGGGAGGGGAGAGGAGGGGGGATAGTAGAGTATTGGAAAGGTAGCAGGATACAAAAGTAACTAATAGGGCATTATGTAAAAATGTGGATGTGTAACCGATGTGATTCTGCAATCTGTATTTGGGGTAAAAATGGGAGTTCATAACCCACTTGAATCTAATGTATGAAATATGATATGTGAAGAGATTTGTAATGTTTTGAACAACCAGTAAAAGAAAAAAAGTAGCAATATATATGCCAATCGAAATTCATCATGAAATATATATAATCCACAGATGCAAAAATATTCATTTACTGAACATGGATTTATGTATAATGTTATTCAACTTGGAAGCTCACCCATAGGTTGAATTTTCAGTTCCAACAGCGTTTAGGAGGAGTGATCTCTTCTCACAATTTGTATCTGCCAATTCAGCCACCTCACAAGTATATACGTGTGATACCAGATAGGATTTTCTATGTGCATATAAAAATACATGCACCGTATAGACTACAGAGAAAGGGAGACAGGAATTCACATATTTGTTAACTTTAAAAACACATGTAGAGTTATTTCAACAAAAAATTGACTAGATTTATAACTCCAACACTATATAATGCAAAAGGCAATTCCAACTACACAACATGCCTCCTCTGAACTGCTTGTATTTCTATTCTTTTTGGTTTATTTCTCACCATCATATTAAGATTATTAGTCAGAGTCCAGTAGGGTAGGGGTTAATGTCAGGGATTCAGTATTTCAAATGGAAAATTGGAAAATGACTCCAATGTGTATGTAAACATGTGCTACACAAAAATCTTCCCACTCACATCCAGAGAAGTGCCATGATATTACCTTCGCCCCAAGTAAGACACAATAAGAGGAGAAAAGTGTGAAAATCTGTGATTATGTATCTGAATGGAATATGCTCGGGAGTTCACAACCTTGGAGGTGGTAGAGGAGCTTCCAAAAGTAAGGGACAGGGTAAACACTCCACCAACATGGAGCTCTGCTGGCCTATGACTTCTTGGGAAACTGCCTCTGATGTTGGGCACTTGAAATATATGTTGTTGTCATGAGCTTTAGCTTCCTTTGTAGTGAGACCATCAAATCTGGGTCTGCATCTATGTGACCTGGAAGACATGGTTTCTTATATTCCAATGAACCTGAGGCAGCAGTGCTGAATTCTCTCTTTGTAGGTAAACTGTGGCCACAGGAAGCCAAGTGTCTCCTGGTGGGGACTGTGAAGACATTTGGTCATCCTTCACATTTTGTGGTGCTTCTTGCTGCTGCACTGGGAATATGGTTTTTGCTTCACAAAATACAAGGAGTTCAACTGGGACAGAGTGCTGGAGAGAGTTCTGTAACGTGTGTTGTGACTCATTTATTTGTTGGTTTTTCCTTTTTTTTTTTTTTGAGGAATGACCACCAGGCGATGAATTTCCCTCTTAAAACTGCTTTCATTGTGTCCCGTAGATTCCGATATGTTGTGTCTGTGTTTTCGTTTATCTCTAAGAATTTTTTGATTTCCACCTTTATGTCTTCTGTAACCCATTGATCATTCCGTAACATATCGTTCATTTTCCATGTGATGTAGGACTTTTTCTTCCTTCTTTTATCATTGATTTACAGTTTCATTCCATTATAGTCAGAAAAAATGCATGGTATTATCTCCACCCCTTTTATTTACTGAGGGTTGCCCTATGGCATAATATATGGTCTATTTTTGAGAAGGATCCATGTGCTGCTGAAAAAAAGTATATCCATTTGATGATGGTTGGTATATTCTATATATTTCAGTTAAGTCTAGGTTATTGATTGTGATATTGAATTCTATATTTTTTTAATTCAACTTTTGTTTGAAATATCTGTCCAATGGTGAGAGAGCTGTGTTGAAGTCACCGATAATTATTGTGTTGTTGTCTATTTGATTCCAGAACTTGAGGAGAATTTGTTTTATGAAGGTCGCAGCACCATTATTTGGTTCATAAATATTGATAATTTTTATGTCTTGTTGGTGAATGATTCCTTTTAAAGTTATATAATATCCATACTTATCCCTTTTGAATAACTTAGTCTTGAAGTCGATTTTATTCTATGTGAGGATGGCCACCCCTGGTTGCTTACGAGGACCGTGTGCATGGTATATTTTTTCCCAACCTTTCACCTTCAGCCTGTGTATGCCTTTTCCATTCAGATGTGTCTCCTGGAGGCAACATATTGTTGGATTTGTTTTTATAATCCAAGTTACCAGCCTATGTTGCTTTATTGGAGAGTTCAACCATTAAGGTTTAGAGTTACTATTTATATATGGTTTGTACTGCCAGCCATTTTGATTATTTATTTTTTTTTTAATTTAGTTTGTTTCTCCATGATTAGCTTTTCCCCCGCCCTCTGTTATTACTGAGGCACTTCCCAGTGATAGTTTTGGTTGTTGTTTTTCATTTCTTCCTCATGTAGTGTTTTGCTCAAGACACTTTGCAATGCTGGTTTTCTGGCTGCAAATTCTTTTAGCTTTTGTTAATTATGAAATATTTTTATTTTGTTGTTGTACCTGAAGCTTAATTTTGCTGGATACAGAATTATTGGTTGGCATCCATTGTCTTTCAGTATTTGAAATACATTGTTCCAGGATCTTCTCGCTTTCAGCGTCTGTGATGAAAAATCTGTTGTTAATCTTATTGGTTTACCCCTGAATGTCATCTGCCTCCTTTCTCATGTACCTTTTAATAATTTCTCTTTGGTCTGTTTATTGGATATTTTCGTAACAATGTGTCTTGGCATTGGTCTACTGTGATTTTGTGTGCTCGGTGTCCTGTATGCATCTACAATTTGTATATCCGTTTCCTTTTTTATTTCTGGAAAGTTTTCTAAAATTATTTCATTCAGCAGGTTACTCATTCCCTTGGTTTGAATCTCTGTACCTTCCTCTATCCAGATGACTCATAAGTTTGTTTTTTTATGTTATCCCATATCTCTTGGATGTTTTACTCATGATTTTTTACCAGTTTTTCGGAGTTGGCTAGACTCCTTTCAAGATGATATATTTTTTCTTCATTATTTGACGTTCTGGCTTCTACTTGCTCCACTCTGTTAGTGATACTCTCAATTGAGTTTTTAATTTGGTTTATCGTTTCCTTCATTTCTAGAATTATTGTTTGATTTCTTTTATAATCTCTATCTCCTGATAAAGACGCTTAACTTCTTCTTTTATCTGTTTATGTAATTCATTTTCAATGTGTTCTTTCACTGTTTGGAATTGCTGTCTCGTATCCTCTTTAAGGTTCTATTCCATCTGTCTAAGGTATTCCTTGAGTTCTTTATATGACCATTTTCCTGATGATTCTAGGTCCTCCTGATTATTTATGTTGTCCTTCATTGTTTGTACACATTTTCATCCTTGCTTTTTTATGCTGCTAATGTTACTTCTTGTTCTGTTTGACTGCTGAGTTACTGCTTACTCTTATAAATTTATTTGAAGCTTGGGAGGAAAGATAGTAGTAGGGATGGGAAGAAGTCACTAAAGAGAATGAGAGTAGGCAGGTAGAATTCAAGGAAGGGAGAATAAGAAAATTGAAAAGAAATGAAAAGACAAAAGAAAAAAAAATAGAAAATAAAGAAAGAAATAAAATTTTTTAGAAATAATAATGATAATTATAAAAATGAAAATTAAAATTTAAAAGAATCATAAAATAATAAATTTTAAAAATTTTAAAAAATAAAAACATTAAAAAAAGTTAAAGAACAACAACAAAAAAATGAAAATGAAAGAAAAAGAAGAAAATAAAAAGAAAAAAATAATAATAATACATGCAGTAATAGAGTTCAATTAACTTCTCTTCCAGTAGGTGGAGCTGTGTGCATTGGGCCAAGCTTCTCCTCTCAATAGGTGGGAAGCAATCACTGTGCAGCAACTCTTTATCCCAGAATGGGCGGATCTCCAATCCTGAGTGTCTAGGGCCTTCTCTTTTGTTTCCTCAAGCCAGGCCCCCCAACCTGTGACGCTCACCACAATACTATGTAATGTTTTGAACAACCATTAATAAAAAGTTTTAAAAAACGAAAACTAAATTCAGTGAATGATGCACGCGAATCCTAATATTTCTACAGTAACTGACTCAGTTTAACATCAATGCAAGTCGATTCCTATGGGACATGATATGTATTTTGCCGTTCATTTGTATTCAACACTGGTACACTACTATTTCATCAGTTTATGCACATCATTGGATATATATTTCATCCACAATTTAGCAAATTTATAGGCATTTGTTTCACTTTCAATCACTTCCTGCTTCACAACTCATGTATTCCTCCATATTTCTTGACTGGTCTTTTCATGAGACTTCTTTCCAAACACATTATTTTCGATTTCCATAATCACTTTTGAAGCAAAACTCACACACACTTCATGATAAACAATAACCCTAAGATTACCATTAGATATATAACTGGTTGGAATGAATGATTGTATGTCAATATATGATATCTTATATATTTTCAGATATCAATTCAATCCATTATTTAAAGTGGAACCAGTTAGATTATTTATTCACAGTATATTCTATTCATCCATTATCTCTATATTCATTGACACAGGGTACACCACTTTGTACCCCCAATACTAATTTATATGTCTTCAAATATTGCTCCCAGAAATGGTGAAAGAAATACTCATATCACATGATCCACAGATACATTTTATCACAATAATTTTCTGGGCAGAAAATGCAAAGGTCACACTTATGATTGTACCAAAGCCTAAATGGAAAGTGAACATGGATTACTAAAAACATCCATGTCCAGGTTGCCTACTGCTTTCAAATGTTATTCCTATTGGTAACTACATATTTTTTTTCTTCCTAAGATTATGCATTCAATCTTAACCATGTTGAAAATGTCTAATCCTATCACTCACATTATAATTGCCTGATTTTGTAAGGTCTCTATTGATATCTTTTTTCCTATATTTTCTCCAGTTCATTATTGTGACTGAGTCTTCACATGTGCTGACATTTACATTCACTCTATAACCGAAACCCTATTGCTAAAGAACATTTGTTCCAAATTTTATACTCACTCTTCTTCCTAAACCTACAGACTATCTTCCTAATCCTACTGACTCTCCCAATTTGAGTAAATGTTCTCTTCTACAATCAATCATCCAAAGTACAAGGTCCTTTGCAATTGTATATTGCATTATCTGAGACATCTCTGCAGAATGTAATTCAAAGCTAAGTATCCAAATAAAGGGCCTAATGCCCTTCTGTGCTACAAATCTTACATAGATTTCTGTTTTTGTACTTATATTTCACCTCTATAATCTTATAAATATTGCAGGTTACCAATAGCAGTAATCATCCTGCAGAATGATTTATAACCCAAATCGAACAAGGTATTAACCCTAACCATACACTGATCCGTCAATCTAACTTTACAAAAGGGCAGGGTCAGAGTTCATCTTAAAATACAGGAATGTAGGGGATCTTCCACCTTCTGAGAACCTCAAAGGTCCATGCAGATTTGATCCCAGGGAAAGATGCAGGCAGCTATGAAGTACCCGAGAGAGCAAAAGTCACCTTCCATGGGAAACAACCTGGTAAGAATGAAGGGTAGCTTCTGAATAAGCCTCTCTCTTCTTAATGTAGAGAAGATGGACCAAACCAGTCCTGTGTGGTAAGCTGTTCCCGGATGCCTATGGTTGATATACCATTCTAACTTGTGAAAGTATCACAGGAAGTAGGGGCAACCTCCATCATAGGACCATTGGAAGGAACTGTTAGGACAAAGTAGTTGCCAAAGCAGTGACCTCATTAAGATATTGAAGGAAGTAACCTCACCTTACTTCTTTGGTGATGGAAGTCTCAGATCCGGGAAGCCAGGCACCAAGAGCCAGTCCCAGTCCCAGTCTCAGTGTTCTCACTTGTTTGGATATACCAAGGACAGAGTCAGTCTTTCTTGGTACCTACTGATGTGAGGATGGCCAAATGTCAGGAAAGCTCTGAAGATGGGCCTTTCCTGAGAAACCAGGTAGTGGATCACCGCTGGCTCATGAAAACTTCACAGAGTTGGCCAAGGAGACCAGATCTGACACAGGACAGGCCATTTCAGCGGAACATAGTATGGCCCACCATTCAGAGGACACTCCCGATAGTTACAGACCTACTTGGGGGAAGGAGGTGCCTTTGTGGGTTTGGGTGTGGGTTTGAGGTTTTGTCTCATGTTCTAAGAATAGTTAGGAAAGGTGGTTTGTTTGGTTTGGAGTGAACTGTTTCTGGTAAGACGTTTCGCAAGGCGAGTGTTTCTTTTTCTGTGCATCCACTGTGTCCGTGGTTGTAGACATTAGAAAAGAGAATGCATCAATGGATGTGTCCTGTCTAGTAGAAAGCATTCCAGGATTTATCTTGTCCAGTGTATGAATGGACTGCGGCTTGACTTATGGATGGGCAACATCTACTATCTTCCTAAGTTCCTGTTTTCTTCCTGAAAACTGATCACTCTCATAATAGGCTCACGATTTTGTTTCCATGATCTGTACCACCTCCAAGCTCTGTGCTTACCAATTGTTCTGTTGCCCTGAATGTGAGGAAGGTCTTTTCTTCAGGCCAAACCTTTGTGAAGCATGAAGAAAACAGTTTTCAAATGGAAATGAAAGGGCATCACCTGTGGCTCTTTACTTAATTTCTTTGGAAAGGGATGTGTCTGAATCAGATTTTTGGCCCTTTGTGACGTTATGTCTTAGATTCTCAGCACCTGAAGGATCTAAAAAAAAGATCCAATGTGTGCATCTAAAACAAAAATTGCCAAAAGAGCAGTCATTGTGAATGAAGTCTCTTGCCTACCTCTGTAAGGTTCCTGACCTTCATCAAGTGAGACTAGTGATCATTTGGGTCAAATGAGTTCCTCAAAACCCTGCAGAGGCTAGCCCATAGGTGCTTGGTTTTTCTCATGACTCCAATTCACATAAAGAATCTAAACCCCACAGTCAATAGGCCTCAAATTGGAGAAGCAGTGCCCTATTAACGAGTATTAGGGATTAACGTATTAGGGATTCTTTGGGTCAAATGAGTTCTTCAAAGTCCCGCAGAGGTTCTTGTGTTTTCTCATGACTCCAAATCACATAAATAATCTATACCTAAAAGTCAGTAGGCCTCAAATTGGAGAAATAGAGAAGTATTAACGGCAGGCTTATTTGATCACTCGTGGTTCACAGGAAGGGTGTCCAGGCCACCTTGAATATTGGCAAATGAGGGGCAAGGGAGTTTATTTTGGACACTGTCTTTGGCTGTGCCCCTCATGGAAAACTCCTGGCAAAGGTTACGATGAGTGACTATATGGAAGAAGATGAGGGCCATGTGGGAGAGTTTTGGTTTTAATTTTGGTCATTTGTGAGGCGGTTGGAAGAAATGACTTGGTCCACCAGGGCTTGAACTCTGGTGTGATTCCCCTTAGAGACTGGGTTTTGGAACTGACCTCAGAGAAGTATTGCCATGAATTTTGTTGGAATTTTAGGAGGCCACGCATGAGAGTCGCCCTTGGAAACTGAGATCTAGGCCCAGGGTGGCTTTCCTCAGATCACTGGGAATCTCAGCCAGGATATCACATGATTTTATTCTGAAAGACTTCTGTACCATAGTTGAGAGTCAAAACACACACGTACCTCACATTGTAGACCTCAATGGGCCTGGCTTCATGTGTCCATTTGGCCACTCTTTGGGAAGACTTGCCTGTGAGAGTTCTCCAGAGCATTCACTGAAATGAGCTTCCTCAACATTTAATGTTTTCTGAATGAATTGAAACCAACAGTGCCTCCAACTTCATCCTTGAAAAATGGCTAGAAAAATACCATAAAATTTTGGAAATTCATTGGAGAAGCTTTGTATGTCCTGTTGCTGATCATGAGGGTACCAGACAGTGCCTTGAATTTCTGGGCTTCATGAAAATGGTGTAGAACAGAGATTTCAGTATGTTGGAGCCTGCTGAGTAGTGGGCCTAGAGGAGTGGTGGGCAGGTGTGTGAAAGAACATCAGTGGTAGGGCCATGAGGATCTACCATTGGATTCCAAATGGCTTTTGACTGACATGGTGCAGCCAGCAGACCCTTATATGTAAAGGCATCTTGTTATATGGAGAGGTTTCACGGCAATGTTCAGAATGAGGTTGATATGGACAAGGCGGCAATGCGACAAGATATGAGGGGTAGAGCCTGGTTGGTGCATTCTCTCGCAGACTCTGACCCACCACTCGTGACAGAACTCCCTCCAGCACTGTGTCCCAGTTGAGCTCCTTGTATTTTGTGATGCAAATACCAAACTCCCAGTGCTGCAGCAAAAATACCACAAAACGTTGAGGAGGAACAAATGGCTTCACAGTCCACACGGGGAGACACTTAGTCTCCAGTGGTCACAGTTGACCTACAAAGAGAGGATTCTGCACTGCTTCCTCATGTTTATTGGAAAATAAGAAACCCTATTGCTAAAGAACTTTTGGTCCAAATCATATACTCACTCTTCTTCCTAAACGTACCGACTATCTTTCAAATCCTAATGACTATCCTTTTTTGAGTGGATGTTCTCTTCTACATTCAATCTTCCAAGGTTCAGGTCCTATGCCATTGTATATCAAATTTTCTGAGACATCTGTGCAGAACATAATTCAAAGCTAAGTATCCCAATCAAGGGCCCAATGCCTTTCTGGCCTTCAAATCATACCTAGATTTCTGTTTTCATTCTTATATTTCACCTCTATATTTTTGTAAATATCGCAGGTTCCCAATAACATAATTCATCACAGAGAATATTTCCTAACCCAAATTGAACCTGTTATTAACCCTAAATATACACTCTTCCCTCAATCTCATTTTACTGAAAAGCAGGGACAGAGTTGTTCTTAGAATACAGGAAAGTACGGGACCTTCCACCTGCTGAGAACCTCAAAGGTCCATACAGAAATGATACCCAGAGAAGTTGTAGGCAGGTACGAAGGACCTGAGAGAGCAAAAGTCATATTCCATGGCAAGCAACCTGGTCAGGATGAAGCAATGTGTCTGAATCAGCTTTTCTCTTCTTATTGTAGAGAAGATGGATCAAACCAGCCTGTGTGGAGAGCTGTTCCTGGGTGCTTATGGATGATATATCATTCTAACTTGTGAAAGTGTCACAGAAAGTAGGGGAAGCCTCCATCTCATGGGACCCTTGGAAGCAACTCTTAGGACAATGTGGTTTCCAAGGCAGTGGCCTCATTCAGTTCCAAAGAAAGTGACATGCCTCATTTCCTTGGTGATTGAACTCTCTGAACTTGGTATCCAAGAAGCCAGGCACCAAGAGGCAGTCCAAATCCCAGTCCCAGTGGGCTCACTTGTTTGGATTTTCCAAGGACAGAGTCAGTCTTTCTCGGTAACTACTGCTGTGAGGATAGCCAAATGCCAGGAGAGTTCTGAAGAGGGACATTTCCTGAGAAAGCAGGTAGTGGCTCAACACTTTGTTCCTGAGAACTTCACAGAGTTAGCCAAAGAAACCAGATCAGAGAGGTGGTTTGTTTGGTTTGGAGTGAACTGTTTCTAGTAGATTCTTTTACAAGGTAAGTGTTTCTATGTCTGTGTATCCCACTGTGTCCCTGGTTGTAGACATTAGAAAAGAGAATGCAACAATGGATGTGTCCTGTCTAGTAGAAAGCTTCCCAGCATTCATCCTGCCCAATTTATGAATGGAGTGTGCCTTGCCTTATGGATGGGCAACACCTACTACCTTCATAAGTCCCTGTTTTCTTCCTGAATTCTGGCCACTCTCCAGAATACACTCATGGTTTTCTGTCCAAGGTATGTACCAACTCCAAGGTCTGTTACATGACCATGTACTGGATAGCTGAAGGGAATGGCCAGCATATCAAAAAACTCAGATATCCGTGTGACCAGGAAAATCTCAGTGTATAAACCTGCTTTGGGCCTTTTGCTTACCTATTGTTCTTTTGCCCTGAATGTCAGGAAAGTCTTTGCCTCAGGCCACCCCTTTGTGAAGCCTGAAGAAAACAGTTTTGAAATGGAAATGAATGGGCATCACCTGTGGCTCTTTCTTAATTGCTTTGGAAAGGGATGTGTCTGGATCAGGCTCTTGGCCCTGTGTGAGGCTGTGGCTTAGATTTTCAGCACCTGATGGATCTAAAGAAAGATCCCATGTGAGCATCCAAAACCAAAATGGCAAAAAGTTTAGTCATTGTTAATGAATTCTATTGCCTACCCCTTTTAGGTTCCTAAAATCCATCAATTGAGAATAGGGATCCTTTGGGTCAAGTGAGTTATTCAAATCTCTGCAGAGGACCTTGGTTTTCTCATGACTCCAATTAACATAAAGAATCTAAACCCCACAGTCAGAAGGCCTCAAATTGGAGAAATGGAACAGTATTAAGGGCAGGCCTATTTGATCACTTCTGGTTCACAGGAAGGGTGTCCAGGCCACCCTGAATTTAGGCAAATGAGGTGCAAGGGAGATTATTTTGGACATTGTCTTGGCCTGTGACCCTCATGGAAAACTCCAGCCAGAGGTTATGATGAGTGTCTATATGGGAGAAGATGAGGGCCATGTGGGAGTGTTTTGGTTTTAATTGTTTTTATTTAAGTCGTGGTTGGAAGAGTTGACTGGATCCACCTGGGCTTGAACACTGGTGTGATTCCCCTAGAGACTGAGTTCTGGAACTGACCTCCAAGAAGTATTGCTGTGTATTGTGTTGGGATTTTAGGAGGCCACGCATGAGATTCGCCCTTGGAAACTGAGATCTAGGCCCAGGGTGGCTTTCCACAGAGCACTGGGAATCTCAGGAATGATATTACATGATTTTATTCTTAAAGACGTGGCAGCCATTGTTGCAAGTCAAAACACACATGGACCTCACATTGTAGACCTCAATGGACCTGGCTTCATGTGACCTTTTGGCCTGTCTTTGGGAAGCCTTGCCTGTTAACGTTTTCTAGAGCTTTCATTGAAATGAGCTTTTTCTCCATTTAATGGTTCCTGAGTGAATTGAATCCCACAGTGCCTCCAATGTCATCGTTGAAAAATGGCTAGATAAATACCATTAAATTTTTGAATTCCCATGACCAGGTCGCACTGGAGAAACTTTGTATGTCCTATTGATGATCATGAGTGTATCAGACAGTGCCTTGATTGACTGGTGTTCATGAAAATGGTGTAGAAGAGAGATGCCAGTAATTTGGAACCTGATGAGTAGTCGGCCTAGAGCAGTGGAGTGCAGGTGTGTGTTAAAACGTCTGTGGTGGGGTCATTTGGATTTGCATTGGCTTCCAAATGGTTTGTTACTGACATAGTGTAGCCTCTAGATCCTTGTATGTAAAGGCATCTTGTTATATGGAGAGGTTTCAGTGCAATGTTTAGAATCAGATTGCTATGGTCAAGGGGGCAAGCTATGTGGGATAGAAGCCTAGTTGGTGCATTCTCTTGCAGACCCTTACCCACCACACATGACAGAACTCCCTTGAGCACTGTGTCCCAGTTGAACTCCTTGCATTTCGAGAAGCAAATACCAAACTCCCAGTGCAGCTACAAGAAACACCACAAAAGTGGAGGATGATTAAATGTCTTCACAGTCCACACTGGGAGACACTTAGCCCCCATTGGCAACAGTTTACCTACAAAGAGAGAATTCAGCACTGCTGCCTCATATCCATTGGAAAATATGAAACCATGTCCTCCAGGTCACATAGATGCAGACCCAGATTTGATGGTCTCAATAGAAAGGAAGCTAAAGCTCCTGAAAACAACATATATTTCAAGTGCCCAACCTCAGAAGCAGTTTCTCAAGAAATCTTTATGCCGGCAGAGCTCCATGTTTGTGGAGTTATTACCCTGTTCTTTGCTTTTGGAAACTCCTCTACCACCTTCAAGTTTGTGAACTCCTGAGCATTTTCCATTCCAGATGTGTATTCACAGATTTTCAAATCTTCTCTAATTGTGTCTTACTTGGGGTGAAGGTAATGTCAAGGCATTGTTCTGAATGAAAGTGGGAAGATTTTGAGGTAGCACATATTTGCATACACATTGCATTCTTTTTTCAGTTTTCCATTGGAAATACTGAATCCCTGACTGTCAGGGGTAGAAGGAATTCTCCTTCAAAGAATAGCCTGACACTTACAAGAAACAACACCCAGGGAGACATCATCTCTTGGAGACATCATTTAGCCATCTGTGTCCCTGAGACATCCTGTGGCCATCTGTCTTCCTGAAATATCCTGAGGTTATCTCACCTTGTGTAGACATCCAGGAACTGCCGAAAAGAGAGCTTTCCCATCTCCAGCATATAAAATCCCCTGTGTGAACAATGTATTTTGAAGGTTGATCAGAACTCCTGTCTTGCTGTCATCTCTCGTGTCTCTTGTCCCTTCATTCCTCCCTATCTTGGTTCACTGCCCACGTTGATGTGTCCTGCCAGCCGGGACATCTGGCGCCCACTGACTGGGGCTCGAGCCTTTGAGTCATAGGGAACCCTGTCCTCCTGGAAAACTTGGTCAAGCGGAGCTCACAATTGCCTCAGCAGACACCACCGAGAGACAGATCCAGGAGGAGAGTGGGGATGACGCACGGGGAGTGACCCACCATGGGTCAAGCAGTTTTGTCACATGATTTGTATTTGTCGGGCCTCAAGGATTCCTTCAAGACATGGGGGGCACGTGTTAAGAAAAAGGACTTAAAATTTTTCTTTTCATACATAGGGGAATTGTGTCTATGATTTCACCTTGAAGGGACCATTAATGGTAAAAGATGGCTTAGAGTAGGAGACTGTTTAAAAGATTATTATGAATCCTTTGGACAGAAAAATTGCCTGTTCCCACCTTTTCTTACTGGAAATTAATTAATGAATTTCTTAAAAGTTCACCCTTTGACAATGGTACCTTAAAACTTTTCAGGATTAGGAAAGAGACTATGCAAAAGACCTCTCATCCCCCCTCGCATGCCCATCAGTTAGTATAGACATAGACCATTCTCAGTCTCCCCAGGACCCTGGAAACCTTCCTGGTCCCCCTCAAAATACCACCCTAATGAATAGGGCTCCAATGGTTACCAACCGCCTTTATCCAGTTTGAAATCCTGGAGACACATTGACCCCTGGGGAGAAGGCTAACTTGGAGAAGGAAGCAACTCCCTATGATACAGAAGACCTGCCACTGCTTAGGACCCAGCCACAGCCTATAGGACTTACACATCCACCTCCCTCCTATATCTCTCCTGCTTTTTGTGCTCTGCCCCTTCAGGGGCCAAATCCCCCCACCAGATATTTTTTCCCCAATTCCCTTGCCTAACCTGGCTCCCTTGGGAGAGTCTCTCCAACATAGACTGGAAGAGATCCAAGTTTAAAAAGAATTAAGATCCCTTGACTCTGAGCTTTATTCATTAGCCTTATTGCTGGAGTCAACACAAGCTGGCCCAAAGTGGTCTAATACAAAGGCTAAGCCGCTCCATTGGACTGTTCTCACTTTTCAGTCACCCTTGTTAGATAGTTAAGCCTGCCCAGGTTGATGTCAAAGACTTAGACGAGGATCAAGAGGAGGAAGCGGGGGAAATGGATCAAGGAGATCAGGACTCAGAGGATGAGGACTTCATCCCTAGGCAGGAAGGAACCCAGAGTGTCTACAAAACATTAAGCCTGCGTTTTCTTGAAAAAACTTAAAAAAGTCTTGTGCTCACTATGGACCCATTGCACCCTACACGTAGGCTTTATTAGAAAGCTACATGACACAATGTCTTACTCCCAATGATTGGAAATTTTTAGACCAAGCTACCCTCAATGCCGCAGACTTCCTGTTATGGAATGCAGATTTCAAAGAGCACTGTCAGGAAACTGCTCAGAAAAATTTAACTAAGCCCTCCTCTAATTCCTGGACTTATGTTAAGCTAGTGGGCAATGCGCCTTTTGACACTAAAACTTAACTGGCACGTTTCCCTGCTGGACTTTTGACACAGATTCAGATGGCTGGCTTACATGCTTGGAGACGCCTCCCTCCAAAGGCCTCTGCTACGACTTCCCTGGCAAAAATTCGACAAGGGCCCGACAAGCCTTATAGCGACTTTGTTCCCCGGCTTAACCTAGCTGCGGGATTCTTGCTTGGACCAAGTGAAAGCGAAAGCACCTTTGTAAAACATCTTGCCTTTGAAAATGCCAACCTGGCATGTCAGGATGTTCTTCGAACACATAAGAAAAAAGTGAAACTTTCTGACTTTATTGGACTCTGTGCAGGGTTGGGTGTAGCCCTTGCCATGGGTCTCACCCTCGCTGCCGCCTTTACCAAGGCCTTTCACAATCCTGGCTCACGTAGTTGCTTTACTTGTAAACAACCTGGCCATTTTGCACGTGAGTGTCCGACAGGCAAACAAAGCCTAAGAATAGTGTCTTTTCAAACTGAGGCTAAACTGCCCCCAGCTACCCTTTGCCCTAGATGAGGTAAAGGTCATCACTGGGCCAGTGAGTGTAGATCTAAGTCAAATGCCCTCAGCAGCCTATCTCAAAATCCTTCTCCACAATTGCCTCATTCCAATTAGCCACCCCAGGCAGTGCAGGATTGGACCTTTTTGCCGCCACCGATACAATATTAGACTCAATGCAAGGGCCCCAGATAATAACCACTGGAATTATGGGTCCCACTCCATCTCATATGTGTGCCCTTATTCTTGAAAGAGCCTCTACTACCTTACAAGGTGTTCAGGTCTTCTCTGGCATTAAAGATAATGATTTCACTGGAGAAATAAAAATACTGGCCACAGCTATTAATGGAGTTGCGGCCATCCCAGCAGGAACAAGACTTGCACAATTAATATTCCTTCCCTTGGATTCAGGAGGCACTTCCACCACTCAAACCTACCGAGGGGGACTACCTCCTTGGGCTCCTCTGATGTATATTGGGTTCAGCCCATTTCTCACAATAGACCCACCCTTATCTTACTTATTGAAGGAAAGGAATTCCAAGGAATTCTTGATACTGGAGCTGATGTCACAATTATTTCTCAAAAATACTGGCCAACAGGTTGGCCCCTCACCCCATCCTTGACAGACCTTAAAGGGATAGGACAGTCAAAAAATCCTCTGGTCAGCTCTAGGGCTCTTAGCTGGACTGATAAAGAGGGTAATATGGGAACTGTCACTCCTTTCTTTGTTCCTGACCTTCATCTTAACCTATACGTCCGAGATATTTTGAGTCAAATGTAAGTTATTCTTTCCAGTCCCAATTCCATGGTGACTCATCAAATGCTTCATATGAATTTTGTCCCTGGTACAGGCATGGGGAGACTGAGACAAGGACTGGTTGAGCCTATACAACCCTTACAAAAAACAAATACATATAGACTTGGGTATTTGGATTTTTAGTGTTGGTCCCTGACCCTCCTGTACCCCATGCAGATAAAATTATTTGGGAGACTCAGACTCCTGTGTCGGTGGATCAGTGGCCCCTTACCCAAGAAAAATTGGAGGCTGCCTCCATGTTAGTGCAGGAACAGCTGGCAGCTGGCTATGTAGAGCCATCAAGCTCACCATAGAATAATTCTATTTTTGTTATCAAGAAAAAATCAGGCAAGTGGCGCCTTTTACAAGATTTGTGTGTCATTAATAAAGTTATATGCCTGATGGGAGCACTACAGCCAGGCATTCCCACACCAGTGGCTATTCCCAAAAACTATTGTAAAATGGTTGTTGACTTAAAAGATTGCTTTTTTACCATTGCTTTACATCCTGAGGATAGACCCTATTTTGCCTTTAGTCTCCCTCACATTAATTTTCAGGGCCTTATGCACAGATTTCAATGGAAGATTCTTCCCCAAGGTATGGCCAACAGCCCTAGTCTTAGCCCAAAATACGTTGCTCAAGCAGTAGACCCTGTGAGAGAGCAATGTTCACAAATTCATATTTTACATTAATTGGATGATTTGTCAATTGCTGCACCTAATATCCATGACGTTAATAATTGTTACCTGGACCTTTACAAAACCCTCACTACCTTGGGACTGCAGATAGCTTCTGATAAGGTTCAAACACAGGGCTGTTATACCTATTTGGGCCTTAAACTTCAAGATAATCAGATTCAAATTCCTAAAATACAACTACGTGTGGACCATCTTCACACTCTTAATGATTTTCAAAAATTACTGGGGGATAGTAAATGGCTAAGAACATATTTAAAATTACCCACTTGTGTACTTTTGTCCCTTAATTATATTTTGAGAGGTGATTCCCACCCCTCCTCCTCTCAAAAGCTTACACACGAGGCATTACAGGCATTAAACCAAGTCACAGAAGCCATTGCCCAACAGTTTGTTACACAAATTTCTTATAACCTTCCTCTGGTTCTGGTTATTTAACAAACTCCTCATACACCCACAGAAATAATTTGGCAGCGAGATCCACATTTTAAAAATAAAGGCTGCCCCTTGCTTTGGGTCCATTTACCCACCACATCCTCCAAGGTTATTACTGTTAATCTTGCTCAGGTAGCTTCTATTATTATTAAAGGTCATTTGATTCTCGACAACATTTTGGCAAAGAACCTCATAATAATTTAATTCCATATATGAAGGACCAAACCAAATTTTTAATACAGACACAGGATGAATGGGGTATTGCCCTATCAGGCTTTTGGGGAACAATTGATAACCACCTCCCCAATGACCCCCTTTTACATTTTGTCCAGTTACATCCATTTATTTTTCCCAAAATTAATCAAAAGGCTCCCATTCCTCAAGCCCTTAATGTCTTTACAGACGATTCCAGTAATGGCTGAGCGCTCTTTGTTGTCAATACCCAGCCTACCATCTTTGATACTATCTATCAGTCAGCACAGGTTGTGGAATTGTTTGCCATAACACAAGTTTTTATAATATTTTTTGATAATCCTGTTAATATTTATACAGACAGTGCCTACATTGCTCATTCTGTGCCCCTGCTGGACATTTCCCCCACCATTAAGGCTTCTTCCAATGTGGTTTTTCTTTTTCATCAGCTTCAGCAGCTAATTCAGGCCAGACAACACCCATTTTTCTTAGAACACATCAGGGCACACTCTGATCATCCCAGGCCTCTAACACAAGGTAATGCCCAAGCTGATGCAGCAACTCGTTCCATCTTTCCAATTTTTGTAGGCTCCATTCAAAAGGCCACAGAGTTACACAATCTTCACCATCTAAATTCCAAGAGCCTTCAATTACTTTGTAAAATTACCATGCAACAGGCACGAGAAATAGTAAAAGCATGCCCAGGTTGCACTGTCTCCCTCCCCATTCAACACATGAGAGTTAACCCCCGAGAATTACTGCCCAATCAGTTTTGGAAAATGAATGTTACTCATTTTCCTGAATTTGAAATTACCAAATATATACACGTTTCTATATATACCTTCAGCGACTTTATTTTTGCATCACCACATTCAGGAGAGGCTACCAAATATGTTCTTTCTCCTCTTATTTCAGCCTTTTCCATAATGGGTAAACCAATACATATTAAAACAGATAATTATCCTGCATATACCTGTGCCAAGTTTAAATAGTTTTGTGCTACCTTGCAAATTCGTCATACTACTGGAATTCCATACAACCCTCAGGGCCAAGGCGTTGTGGAACTTGCCCACCTTACCTTATAGACTTGGATAACCCTCCATAAGGCTTCCGCCCTTGTATTTACCACTCCCAGGCATCGCCTTAACCATGCCTTACTTCCCCTTATTTTTCTTACCCTAGACAGTGAAGGCCATTCGGCCGCAGACAGAAACTGGCATCCCTTGTCCAATTCTGTTCGCCCACCTCTTATGTGGTGCAATTCCCTTACAAATAAATGGAAAGGTCCAGATCCTGTTCTCATCTGGGGACGAGGCTCAGCTTGTCTTTTGGACCAAGAGCAATCAGCCCCAAGATGGTTACCAGAATGCCTGGTTAAACAGGTTAATGACTTACCTCAACACAGGGATGGAGGGCCTCCCCCTGAGGACAAATTTTGTTCTTTTTCAGATGCAGCCAACAATCTGTGTGAGGATCCTGATTTAGGCACTTCTGCTTAACAGGTTTGTACATGGAGGCCTTGGCCCTCCACGTTCCAACATCATGGTGTAAGTTTTTGGGCCCCCCTGTGAATGCAAGTGATGATCTTGGACTCAGGCTCCCACTAGTTGGACCGAGACTGCTGACTGCGTGACTAAGGTGGCTTACCTCCATGCCGAGGTTGACCATAAACTTGGAGGAGTTCATCAGCCTAAATGGGTATGTGTTAACAAGCCAAAGTTTATTCCCCCTAGTACAAGTAAAGCTCTCCAAAATTCTTCTGCAACCTGTTCGCATACCCAGGCGAGGCATAACTCTTGTTATGTGTCGCCCTCAATTTGTGTTAACAAGCAGGGAGAACAATTTTTTGAAGCCTCCCAAACTAAAACTCATGCAGCAGGGGGGACCACTATTCATTATACCTCCGTTCTATTTGACCAGGGAGTAGAAGGCAAATACACCAAGCTACAGTCAGCTGGTTGCCAAGGCCCTGTCGGTAAACCCTCCTGCTGGCCCATTAAGGCCCCTACAGGGGTCACTGATGGTGGAAGAACCACTGATGCTGTCAAACATCCTCACATAATCAAACATTTGAAACCCCAAATCCCTGAGCTCACATATCATCCCTTAATGTTGCCTAAATCTCAGCTCCCAGGTTTAGATACCAATACATTAGATATTTTGGAAACTACCTTCTACTTGCTTAATAATTCCAACCACACCCTTGCTGGTGATTGCTGGCTCTGCATGACAACAGGGGCAATTATGACTATGGCAGTTCCTATTAATTCTATCATAGACAATGATAATACATGCCAACCCGGATTTCCTTTTTAAGTACAACTTATAGGCACTATTACATTATGAATTTCAGGCGCGATGCAGAATAACACCTATGATATTGATGTTGGAGTTACTTTCTTTGAAAATTGCTCAACATACAAAATTATTCCTCACCCACCCCAACTCTTTGTCCTCCAATGGCAGAGTTTTAATGGGTGGAGGAAACTTGGCCTTCACCAGGCTTCCAGCGAATTGGACCGGTGGCTCTGTTCTTGCCTTATTACTCCCTGATATAGCTATAGTCCCAGGAGATGAACCTCTACCCATTCCTAGCCTAGACACCTTAGTCAAAAGACACAGGCGGGCAATACAGGCCTTACCACTCATTGCCAGCTTTGGAATAACAGCTACTGTGGGCACAGGTACACTGGCTTAGGCACAGCTATTAACTCTTACCATCGCCTGTCTCAACAACTTATAAATGATGTACAAACTCTATCAGGAACCATTAAAGATCTGCAGGACCAAATAGACTCCAAGGCAGAAGTGTTCCTTCAAAAAGACGAGGCTTAGATTTGCTGACAGATAACCAGGGAGGTATTTGCTTGGGCTTAGGGGAACGATGCTGCTTTTATGCCAATAAATCAGGCATAGTATGCACTAAAATTAAGCACCTTCAATAAGATCTAGAAAGAGATGACGCGAACTATTTGAAAATCCCCTCTGGACTGGGCTTTATGGATTTCTACCCTACCTTCTTCCCCTTTTAGGCCCTTTGTTGGGTTTACTTATAATTGGGTCCATAGGACCCTGCATTATAAACAGGCTGGTACAATTTATTAAAGAACAGATTAATATTTTGGCCTCTAAACCCATACAGGTCCATCATCGTCTGGAGATGGAAGACCGTGCTGCCAACATTTAAAAGGATGTTCTACCCTTCTCACAGGCTTATTTCTTAAGTTTACATCCCCACAGATCTCTCTTTCTTATATAAAAGTATGAGTAACAGCTCTGACCAACTATCTTCTGCCCTTGCCATAACGGTTCGTCCCCCATGGGCCCCTCCACTTGGCGGAGGATGCACCCATGGAGTGAGGATGTTATCCCAGTTCATTATTGTGATTGAGTCTTCACATGTGCTGACATTTATATTCAATCTCTACGCAAAAGCCTATTGCTAAAGAAATTTTGGTCCCACTCCTATACTCACTCTTGTTTCTAAACCTACCAACTATCATCCTAATCCTACTTACTATCCCTTTTTGACTGGATGTTCTCTTCAACATTCAATCATCGAAGATACAAGGTCCTATGCCATTGTATATCGATTCATCTGAGACGTCTGTGCAGAATATAATTCAAAACTAAGTATCCCACTCAAGCGCCTAATGCCTTACTGGGCTTCAAATCTTACCTAGATTTCTGTTGGTTCCAATACCATTATTCATCTCGCAGAAGGATTCCTAACCCAAATCGAACCTGTTATTAACCCTAACCATACACTGTTCGCTCAATCTCACTTTACAGAAGAGCAGGTACAGAGTTGGTCTTACAATACAAGAATGTAGGGGATCTTCCACCTGCTGAGAACCTCAAAGGTCCATGCAGAAATGATCCCTGGATAAGATGTAGGCAGCTATGGAGGACCTAAGAGAGCAAAAATCATCTTCCATGGCAAAAACCCTGGTCAGGACGAAGGGATGTGTCTGAAACAGCCGCTTTCTTCTTAATATAGAGAAGATGGACCAAACCAGGCCTGTGTGGTGAGCTGTTCCCAGGTGCCTATGGTTGAAATACCATTCTTACTTTTGAAAGTGTCACAGGAAGTAGGGGCAGCCTCCATTTCATGGGACCCTATGAAACAACAGTTAGCACAAAGTGGTTGTCAAGGCAGTGACCTCTTTCAGTTTCTGAAGGAATTGACCTACCTAACTTCCTTGGTGTTTGAAATCTCTGAACTTGGGATCCAGGAAGCAAGGCATCCAGAGCCAGTCCCAGTCTCAGTCACATTGGGCTCACTTGTTTGGATTTACCAAAGATAGGGTCAGTCTTTCTTGGTACCTACTGATGTGAGGATGGCCAAATGCAAGGAGAGCTCTGAAGAGGGGCCTTTCCAGGGAAAGCAGATAGTTGCTCACCAATGGCTCCTGGCAACTTCACAGAGTTGGAAAAGGAGACAAGATCTGAGACCCTACAGGGCATTTCGGTGGAACAGAGTATGGCCCACCAGTCAGAGGACACTCCATATATTCACACACCTACTTGGGAGAAGGAGGTGCCGTTTGAGTATGGGTGTGAGTATGCGGTTTTGTCTCATGTTCTGAGAATAGATAGGAAAGTCGGTTTGTTTGGTTAGGAGTGGACTGTTTCTTGTATGTCATTTGACAAGGCAAGTGTTTCTATATCTGTGTATCCTACTGTGTCCGTGGTTGTAGACATTAGAAAAGACAATGCATCAATGGATGTGTCCTGTCTAATAGAAAGCTCCCATCATTCATCCGGCCCAATTTATGAATGGACTGCAGCTTGCCTTATAGATGGGCAAAACCTATTATCTTCCCAAGTTCCAGTTGTCTTCCTGAATTCTGGAAACTCTCCAGAATAGGCTCATGGTTTTGTGTCCAAGATATAAACCACTTCCAAACTCTGTGAAATGGCCATGTACTGAATAGCTGAAGGGAATGGGGGCATCTCAGAAAACTCAGATATCAGTGTGACCAGGAAAGTCTCAGAGGAGAAACCCTGCTTTGGGCCTTTTGCTTGCCTATTGTACTGTTGCCCTTAATGTCAGGATGGTTTTTGCCTCAGGCCACACTTTGTGAAGCGTGAAGAAATTAATTTTCATATGGAAAAGAATGGGCATCACCTGTGGCTCTTTGCTTAATTGCTTTGGAAAGGGATGCGTCTGAATCAGCATCTTGGCCCTGTATGAGGCTGTGGCTTAAATTCTCAGCACGAGATGGATCTAAAGAAAGATCCCATGTGTGCATCCAAAAAAAATGGCAAAAAGTTCAGTTTTTGTGGATGAAGTTTCTTGCCTTTCTCTCTTAGTTTCATGACCTTTATCAAGTGAGAATAGGGATCCTTTGGGTCAAATGAGTTCTTGAAAGCCATGCAGAGGTGCTTGGGTTTCCTCATGACTCCAAATCACATGAAGAGTCTATACCTGACAGGCAGTAGGCCTCAAATTGGAGAAGCAGAGCAGTATTAAGAGCTGGCCTACTTGATCACTCCTGGTTCACAGGAAGGGTGTCCAGGCCACAATGACTTTAGGCAAATGAGGGGCAAGGGAGCTTTTTTTGAACACTGTCTTTGGATGTGCCCCTCATGGAAATATCCAGCCACAGTTTATGATGAGTGTATATATGGAAGAATATGAGGGCTATGTGGGAGTGTTTTGGTTTTAATTCTGGTCATTTTTGTGGCGGTTGGGAGATGACTGGGTCCACCGGGGTTTAAACTCTGGTGTGATTCCCCTTAGAGACTGTGTTGTGGAACTGACCTCAGAGAATTATTGCCATGAAATGTGTTGAGATTTTTGGAGGCCACACATGGGAGTCACCCTTGGAAACTGAGATCTAGACCAAGGGTGGCTTTCCACACAGCACAGGGAATCTCAGCAATGATATCATGTGATTTTATTCTGAAAGACTTGGCAGCCATAGTTGAGAGTCAAAACAAACATGGACCTCACATTGTAGACTTCTATGGGCCTGGCTTCATGTAACATTTGGCCACTCTTTGGGAAACCTTGCCTGTGAGAGTTCTCTAGAGCATTCATTGAAATGAGCTTCCTCACCATTTAACGGTACCTGAATGAATTGAAACCCAGAGTTCCTCCAAATTCATCCTTGAAAAATGGCTACATAAATACCATGACATTTTTGAAATTCCCATGACCAGGTGGCACTGGACAACCATGAATGTCCTGTTGCTGATTTGAGTGTACCAGACACTGCCTTGATTGACAGGGTTTCATGATAATGATGTAGAACAGAGATGTCAGTAAGTTGGAGCCTGCTGATTAGTGGTCGTAGAGAAGTGTTGTGCACGTGTGTGTTAAAAAATCTGTGGTGCGGTCATGTGGATCTGCCATTGGCTTTCAAATGGGTTGTGACTGACATGGAGCAGCCAGCAGAACCTTGTATGTAGAGGCATCTTGTTATATGGAGAAGTTTCAGGGCAATGTTCAGAATCAGGTTGCTATGGACAAGGGGGCAAGCTATGTGGGATAGAAGCCAGATTGGTGTATTCTCCTGTAGACCCTGACCCATGACACGTGACAGAACTCCCTCCAGCAGTTTGTCCTAGTTGAACTTTTTGAATTTCGTGAAGCAAATACCAAACTCCCAGTGCAGCGGCAAGAAACACCACAAAAAGTGGAAGGTGACCAAATAGCTTCACACTCCACATGGGGAGACACTTAGCCCCCAGTGGCCACAATTATCTACAAAGAGAGAATTCAGCACTGCTGCCTAATGTTCATTGGAATATAACAGACCATGTCCTCCAGGTCACATAGATGCAGACCCAGCTTTGATGGTCTCACTACAAAGGAAGCTAAAGCTCCTGACAACAACATATATTTCAAGTGCCCAACCTCAGAGGCAGTTTCTGAAGAAGTATTTAGGCCAGCAGAGCTCCATGATTGTGGAGTTTACACTGTCCCTTACTTTTGGAAACTGGTCTACCACCTTCAAAGTTCTAAACTCCTGAGCAATTTTCATTCCAGATATATATTCACAGATTTTATAACTCTTCTCAAATTGTGTCTTACTTGGAGAGAAGGAAATGTCAAGGAATTGTTCTGGATGAGAGTGGAAGGATTTTTGTGTAGCACATGTTTGCATACACATTGGATTCATTTTCCAATTTTCCAATTGAAATACTGAATCCCTGACACTACCCCATACCCTACTAGACTCTGTGTACTAATCCTAATATGATGGAGAAAAATAATCCCCAAAAAATTGAAATACAAGCATTTCAAAAGAGGCCTGGTGTATATTTGGACTTGCCTTATGCACTGTATAGGGTAGGAGTTATAAATCTAGTCAATTTTTTGTTGAAATAGTTCTCCAGTTGTTTTTAAAGTTAACCAATATGTGAATTCCTGTGTCCCTTTCGCTGTAGCCTATTCAGCATATGTATTTTTATAAGCACATATACAATCCTACCTGGTACCACACGTACACTATTTTGTGGATGCTGACTTGGCAGATACAAATTGTGAGAAGAGATCACTCCTCCTAAATGCTGATGGAACTGAAAATTCAACCTATGGGTGAGTTTCCTAGCTGAACAACATTATATATAAATCCATGTTCAGTAAAATGAATATTTTTGATCTGTGAATGATATATATTTCATGGTGAATTTCAATTGGCATATAGTGCTAATTTTTAATATCTGTATATATATATATATATATATATATATATATATATATATATATATATATATATATACTATCCAGATTTTTCAAAATATGAAATATATCTGTCTTATTATACATTTCCTAAATTCATTCATATTCATGTATGTGGATTTATAATTATCTTTTCACAAGATCATTCTCAGAAATATTCATCCACCTGAAATACATATTTGTTTCCTACTACTGAAAACTAACTTCAGTGAATGGTGTATACAAATCCTAATATTTCTTCAGTAACTGACCAAGTTTAACATCAATGCAAGTAGACTCCTATGGAACATGATGTGTATTTTGATGTTAATTTTTTTTCAACACTGGTGCATTACAATTTCTTTAGTTTATGCACATCATTGGATATAGATTTCATCCACAAGTTTGCAAATTTATAGGCATTTGTTTCACTTTCAATCACTTTCTACTTCAGAACACATATATTTCTTCATGTTTCTTGACTGGTCTTTTCATGAGACTTCTTTCCAAACACATTATTTTTGATATCCATAAGTACTTTTGAAGCAAATCTCACACACCCTACATGATGAACCATAACCCTAATATTACGATTAGATGTATAACTGGTTAGAATGAATGATTGTATATCAATATATGATTTCTTATATATTTTCAGATATCAATTCAATCCATTATTTAATGTGGAACCAGTTATATTATTTATACACAATATTGTCTATTCATGCATTATCTCTATATTCATAGACACAGGGTACACCTCTTTATACCCCCAATACTAATTTACATGTCTTCAAAATATTCCTCCTTGAAATGGTGGAAGAAATACTCATGTCACCTGACCTATGTATACATTTTATCACAGTAATATTCTGGACACAAAAAGCAAAGGTCACACTTATGATTGTACCAATGTAAAGGTTGGTCGAGCGTTGGAGTAAGAGACCACCAAGAGACTGTCACATGCAACAGCAAAGTGTTTATTGGGGGTCCAGCATGCTGTGGCTCAGAGCTCACTTGAATTTAGCAGAGAGCCCTGAGAACAGCTTAAGCAGAGCTTATATACTTTCCTTAGAGAGGGCAGGGAGTGAAATTTATTGATGGGTCATGGCAAGTGGGCGGTTTGTTTGCAAATGTGTGAGGGAGTACATTCTGCAGTTTGGCAATTGGGGACAGTACATTTGGGGAACAAGATAAGCAAACAGTTCTCAAGATTTCAACAGTGTTTTGTTAAGCATACAGAAAAACAGAAATTGACAAGTACCTATTTTATTATCCTTTCATTCCCCACTTCTTGTTCTGGTTACTTTTAATCATAAAAGTGATCATTGGGGGGTGTCACAATTCATGTCTGCTAGTCGGAAACATTGTTGTCTGATTACCATAAGTTTAACTTGTCCAATTTGAGCTTGGAGAAAAGAAACTACACGGTTGAGCATACAGGGCCCTACAGTTAGCAATAATATGAAGATTATTAAAGGACCGGCCAAGGCTGATAAAAGTGTAGTTACCCACGGTGACTGTGTGTACCAAGACTCAAACCACCCTTTTTGGGCCTCTGTCTCTCGTTGACACTCTTCAAGGCGTTTTTTTTTTTAATTTACTCATAGATTCTGTTACAACTCCAGTATCGTCAGCATAAAAACAATATTCTTCCCTCAATGCAGCACAAAGTCCCCTTCTCTCATGAAGAGAAGGTCCAAATGTCGCCTGTTCTGTAAAACTACTTCAGAGAGCGAGGTTAATGATTCCTGTAAAGCTGTAATGGAGGTTTTTAATATCTTTAAGTTTTGGTCTATTGGTACTTGTCATTGGGTTATTTGTTGTGTCCCATGGACTAGGGCAGTGGTTCCTGTGCCCACCCCTGCAGCAACTCCTATTCCGAATAGGATGGCTAAAGTGAGGAATACAGCTTCCCAGCGGAACCGAGTTTTTTGCCCCCCTATTTGATTTTTAAATGAACCTGTTTAATGATAGAGCACTCTGGGAATCATCTGCACCATTACATAATTAATCACATCTGTTGACCATTTTATGAACCCATTAACAATGTTTAAGTATATAGAATTACACTTTTGTAGGGACATACAAGGCAAGGCACCTAAGATAGCACCGAAGCTAGGGAAACAATCCTATTTGGTTGCAAACGGATTTAGAGGGCATTGCTTCTGTTGTAATCAATTAATCCGCTGAACCCCAAGTTTAGGTAGTTTCAGAATTTTGTACCCAACATGTAGGTAAAGTGGCTCAGAAGTTCACAGTCTGCAGAAGTTCACAAAAAGCTGTTTTTGTTTCTGTTTTATTTCCTCTGTTCTATGCAAGTTTAGTTTTTAAGGACACTTGGGAGGGGGAGAGATTTTGTCTTCTCTTTTTTTTTCTCCCTGCCAGCTATTACCATGGAGCCCAGTTGGTAACTTCTTTGTCTTAGAAATGTAGCCATCTCTGTGAAGCCCCAGCTCAAGGCCAGAGGCCTTGTTCACATATTTTGTGAAAAACTAGTAAAGGGGTGTCTAGCATAGCAGAGCTGATTTTTCCAGCCCATGGTACGTAGAACAGGGCAACAAGAAAAGAGGAAGTTTATCTACATTGAACTCCTTCATTGGGACTCTTTTGCTAAAAGTCCTAAATTCAGCCATGGTGAAGACTTCTGGAGAAGGTCAGTTAAGAATTTTCTGTGGTCCTGGTACAGAGGGGGAAGACGTGAAAGGCGGGTGGTGAGAGCAGCTCCGTGGATCTGAGAATGAGGAAGAAGAGATGTAAAAGAATAATGGGAAAGGGCTTTGGGATTTTCCTAGCATCAAAAAGTTGAGCAGTAGAACAGATAGACCAGAGGGGAAGATGGGAGTGAGTATCTCAAAAAGCCTGTGAGGGACTTCAAATTCTTAGTAACCTGTTTTCAGTGTTGACAAAGCAACTTTAAAGGCCATTTTCATTACATCTTGGATAGGGGTCTGAGGGCTCTCCTCTGCCTGTTTGAGCTTTGGGTTAGCTGGTAAAAGGACCTGTTGGGACCCGGTGCGGACACTGACAGAAGAAGAGAGGAGTGAGTGGGAAGAGGGGTATCTCAGTACCTGCTACCTCAGCAAGGGGGCAATTGTCTGAGAACCAGCGGTGGTTTGGGTATTTGATCTAGTAATTGGAGAGGAGAAATCAGGTTGCTGAGGTGGGATTGACAGCAGAGCATCTGGAGTAGATGGCAGAGGGTGAGGATCTATTGGAGATGTATAGTTCAGGATTTGAGTGAAGGAGGAAAAAGGCCTCCACATAGGGGAATTTCCTTCCACGCTATTGAGCACTTGCCGCAGTTAAAAAGGTCACACAGAATTTGAGGTTATAGAGACCCCCCTGGGGGCCATCGGTTTTGGTTGTTAATTGGTAATATGGCCAATGCTGTGTACTGAATTTGATGAAAAGTTTGGGTTCCTCTAGGCAGCCCCTATATGCTCACATCCCTATGACTCACAGAAGAAGTCGGCTTTTTCCTCACACAGCCTTGGCTTTTGTGGCTTTGATAACTGCCGGGTAAACATAGTAATCTAGGCTAGCCAACCTGCATCTGGCTCACGTTTTCCTTCACCCACAATAGCAAAACTCACACACTCTTCCTGATAAACCATAACCCTAATATTACCATTAGATGTTTAACTCGTTGGAATGAATGTATGTATATAAATATAAGATTTCCTGTATATTTTCAGATATCAATTAAATCCATTATTTAAAATTGGAACTAGTTATATTATTTATTCACATTATGATTTATTAATGCATTATCTCTGTATTCATAGATACAGGGTAAACTTATTTGTATCCCGAATACTAATTTATAAGTCTTCAAAATATTGCTCTGAGAACTGGTGGAAGAAATACTCATGTCACCTTATCTACAAATATATTTTATCACAGTAATATTCTGGACACAAAAACCAAAGGTCACACTTATGCTTCTACCAAAATCTAAATGTAAAGTGAGCAGGGATTACTAAAAACATCCACGTTCAGTTTGCCTAATGCTCTCTAATGTCAATCCTATTGGTAATTACATATTTGTTTCTTCCTAAGATTATATATTCTCTCAAGCATGTTGAAATTGTCTAATCCAATCACTCACTTTATACTTTGCCTGATTTCCTAATGTCTCTATTGATATCTGCTTTCCTACATATTTTCACCAGTTCATCATTGTGACTGACTCTTCACATGTGCTGACATTTACAGTCATTCTCTACAAGAAACCCTATTTCTAAAGAACTTTTGGTCCAAATCCTATACTCACTCTTCTTTCAAAATATACCGATTACCTTCCTAATCTTGCCGACTCTTCCTCTTTCACTACATTCAATCATCCAAGGTAAATGGTCCTATACCATTGTATGTCGTTTTATCTGAGACAACTGTGCAGAAAGTAATTCAAAGCTAAGTATCCCCATCAAGGGCCCAATGCCCTTCTGGGCTTCAAATCATACCTAGATTTCTGTTTTCATACGTATATTTCTCCTCTATATTCTTATAAATATCGCAGGTTCCCTATACCATTATTAATCCAACAGAATGATTCCTAATCCAAATTGAACATGTTATTAATACTAACCATACACTGTTTCCTCAATCTAACTTTACAAAAGAGCAGGGACAGAGTTGGTCTTAAAATACAGGAATGTAGGGGATCTTCCACCTGCTGAGAACCTCATAGGTCCATGCAGAAATGATCCCTGGAGAAGATGTATTCAGCTATGAAGGATCTGAGAGGGCAAAAGTCATCATCCATGGCAAACAACTTGATGTGGATTGTCTGAATGAGGCACTCTCTTCTCAATGTAGAGAAGGTGGACCAATCCAGGCCTGTGTTGAGAGCTCTTACAGGGTGCCTATGGTTGATATACCATTCTAACTTGTAAAAGTGTCACAGGAAATAGGGGCAGCCTCCATCGCATGGGACTCTTGGAAGCAACTGTTAGGACATATGGTTACCAAAGCAGTGATCTCATTCAGTTCCTGAAAGAAGTGACCTCACCTCATTTTCTTGTTGATTTAACTCTCTGAACATGGGATCCAGGAAGCCAGGCATCCAGAGCCAGTCCCAGTCCCAGTTTCAGTGTGCTCACTTGATTGGAATTAACAAGGAGAGGGTCAGTCATTCTTGGTACCTTCTAATGTGAGGATCGGCAAATGCCATGAAAGCTCTGAAGAGGGGCCTGTCCTGAAAAAGATGGTAGTGGCTCAGCACTGGCTACTGACAACTTCGGAGACTTGCCCAAAAAACCAGATCTGAGACAGGACAGGACATTTCAGGGAAAGTCTGTCAGTCAGAGGACACTCCAGTTAGTCACAGACCTACTTGCTGGAAGGAGGTGCCTTTGTGGGTGTGGGTGCGTGTTTGTGGTTATGTCTCATGGTCTGAGAATAGGTAGGAAAGGCGGTTTGTTTGGTTTGGACTAGACTGCTTCTAGAATGTCATTTGACAAGGGGAGTGTTTCTATATCTGTGTATCACACTGTGTCTATGGATGCAGACATTAAAAAAGAGAATGCATCAATGATTGTTTCCTGTCTAGTAGACAGCTTTCCAGCGTTCATCCTGCCCAATTTATGAATAGAGTGTGGCTAGCCTTATTGATGTGCATCACCTGCTACCTTCCTAAGTTCCTGTTTTCTTCCTGAATTCTGGCCACTCTGCTTTAGGCCTTTTGCTTACCTAATGTTCTGTTGCCCTGAATGTCAGGAAGGTCTTTGCCTCAGGCCACCCTTTTTTGAATCCTGAAGAAAACAGTTTTCAAATGGAAATGAATAGGCATCACCTGTGTTTCTTTGATTAAATGCTTTGGAAAAGGATGTGTCTCAATCAGCCTCTTCACCCTGTGTGAGGCTGTGGCTTAGATTCTCAGCACCTAATTTATCTAAAGAAAGATCCCATATGTGCATCCAAAACCACAATGGCAAAAAGATCAGTCATTGTGGATGAAGTCTCTTGCCTTCCTCTGTTAGGTTCCTGACCTCTATCAAGTGAGAATAGGGATCCTTTTGGTCAAATGAGTTCTTCAAAGCCATGCAGAAGTTCTTGGGTTTTCTCATTACTCCAAATCGCATAAAGAATTTATACCTGACAGTCAGTAGGCCTCAAATTGGACAAGCAGAGCAGTATTAATGGCAGGCCTATTTGATCACTCCTGGTTCACCGGAAGTGTGTCCAGGCCACTCTGACTTTAGGCAAATGAGTGGCAAGGGAGCATATTTTTGACACTGTCTTGAGCTGTGTCCCTCATGGAAACCACCAACCGGAGTTTATGATGAGTGCCTATATGGAAGAAGATGAGGGCCATGTGGGAGTGTTTTGGTTTTAATTTTGGTTATTTGTGTGACAGTTGGAAGAGATGACTGGGTCCACCTTGGCTTGAACTCTGGTGTGATTCCCCTTAGATACTGAGTTCAGGAAATGACATCAGAGAAATATTGCCATGAACTGTTTTGGGATTTTAGGAGGCCACGGATAAGAGTTGCCCTTGGAAACTGATCTAGGGCCAGGTTTGCTTTCCACAGAGCACTAGGAATTTCAGCTAGGATATCACATGATTTTATTCTGAAAAACTTGACAGCCAGAGTTGAGAGGCAAAACACACATGGACCTCACATTGTAAACCTCAATGGGCATGGCTTCATGTGACATTTTGGCCACTCTTTGGGAAGTATTGCCTGTGATAATTCTCCACAGCTTTCTATGAAATGAGCTTCCTCACCATTTAATGTTTCCTGATAAATACCATGAAATTTTTGAAATTCCCATGAACAGATGGCACTGGAGAATCTTTGGATGTCCTGTTTCTGATCATGAGTGTACCACACAGTGCCTTGATTGACTGGGTTCCATGAAAATGGTGTAGAACAGAGATGCCAGTAACTTGGTGCCTTCTGAGTAGTGGGCCTAGAGGAGTGGTGGGCAGGAGTGTGATAAAACATCTGCGGTGGGGCCATGTGGATCTGCCATTGTCTTCAAAATGGCTTGTGACTGACATGGTGCAGCCAACAGACCCTTATAAGTAAAGGCATTTTGTTATATGGAGAGGTTTCAGGGCAATGTTCAGAATCAGGTTGCTATAGTCAAGGGGGCAAGCTATATAGGATAGAAGCCTAGTTGGTGCATTCTCTTGCTGACCCTGTTTCACCACACGTGACAGAACTCCCTCCAGCCCTGTGTCCCAGTTGAATTCCTTGTATTTCGTGAAGCAAATACCAAACTCCCAGTGCAGCTGCAAGAAACACCAGGAAAAATGGAGGATGACCAAATGACTTCACGGTCCACAGGGGGGGAGAAACTTAGTCCCCAATGGCCACAGTTGACCTAAAAAGATAGAATTCAGCACTGCTGCCTCATGGTCATTGGAAAATAAGAAACCACTTCCTCCAGGTCACATAGATGCAGACCCAGCTTTGATGGTCTCACTACAAAGGAAGCTAAAGCTCCTGACAACAACATATATTTCATGTGTCCAAACTCAGAGGCTGTTTCTCAATAAGTCTTTATTCCACCAGAGCTCCATGTTTGTGGCATGTTTACCCTGTCCCTTACTTTTGGAATCTCCACTACCACCTCCAAGTTTGTAAACTCCTGAGCATGTTCCATTCCAGATATATAATCACGGATTTTCAAACTCTTCTCTTCTAATTGTGTCATACTTGGGGTAATGGTTATGTCAAGGCTTTGTTCTGGATGAGTGTGGGAGGATTTTTTGTAGCACATATTTGCCTACTCATTGAATTCTTTTTCTAATTTTCCTTTGGAAGTACTTTATCCCTGACACTACCCCAAACCCTACTAGACTCTGACTACTAATCCTAATATGATGGAGAAAAATAACCCAAACAGATTGGAAATGCAAGCAGTTCAGAAGTACAGTTGGAATTGCCTTTTGCATGATAAAGTGTAGCTGTTGTAAAACTTGTCAATTTTTTGTTGAAATAGTTCTCCATGTGTTTTTAATTTAACAAATAAAAAAAATCCTGTCTCCCTTTCTCTGTAGCCTATTCAGCACATGTAATTTCATATGCACATATAGATTCCTACCTGGTATCACATGTACATTCTTTTGAGATGGCTGATTTGGCAGATACAAATTGTTAGCAGAGATCACTCCTACTAAACGCTGTTGGAACTGAAAATTCAAACTATTCGTGAATTTCCTAGTTGAACAACATTATACATAAATCATGTTGAGTAAAATAAATATATTTGGACCTGTGGATGATATATATTTCACAACAAATTTCGATTGTCATATATATTGCTACTTTTTAATGTCTGTGTGTTATATGTATATCCAAATATATGTGGATGATATATATTTCACAACAAATTTTGATTGTCATATGTATTGCTACTTTTTAATGTCTCTCTGTTATATGTATATATATACATATATACACACACACACACACACTCCAGATTTTTCAAAATATGAAATATATGTGTCTTACTGTACACTCTATCAATTCGTTGATGCTCATGTATGTGGATTTATAATCAATATTTCACAAGATTATTCTCAAAAATATTCATCAACCCGAAATACATATTGTTTCCTAGTACTGACAACTAACTTCAGTGAATGGTGCATACAAATCCTAATATTTCTACAGTAACTCATCCTGTTTAACATCAATGCAAGTAGACTCCTATGGGATATGATGTAACTTTTGACATTCATTTTTATTTAACACTGGTACTTTACAATTTCTTCAGTTTATGCACATCATAGGATATATATTTCATCCACAAGTTCGCAAATTATAGGCATTTGTTTCACTTTCAATCACTTCCTGTTTTAGAACACATGTATTCCTCCAGGTTTCTTGACGGGTCTTTCAGTGAGACTTCTTTCCAAACACTTTATTTTTGATTTCCATAATCACTTTTGAAGCAAAACTCACACACCCTTCATGATAATCCATAACCCTAATGTTAACATTAGATGTACAACTGGTTGAAATGAATGAATGTATATCAATATAAGATTTCGTATATATTTTCAGATATTAATTCAATCCATTATTTAAAGTGGAATCAGTTATATTATTTATTCACAGTATCGTCTATTCATGCATTATCTCTATATTCATAGACACAGGATACACCTCATTGAACTCCAGTACTAATTAATACATCTTCAACATATTGCTCCCAGAAATGGTGGAAGAAATACCCATGTCACCTGATCTACATATACATTTTATCACAGTAATATTCAGGACACAAAAAACACAAACGTCACACTTATGATTGTACCAAACCTAAACGGAAATTGAACATGGATTACTAAAAACATCCATGTCCAGGTTGCCTAATGTGCTCAAATGAAAATCATATTGGTGACTACATATTTGTTTCTTCCAAAGATTATATAATCAAACTCAACCCTTTTGAAAAAGTCTAATCCTGTCACTCACTTTATACTTTGCCTGATTTTGTAATGTCTCAATTGATATCTTCTTTCCTAGATATTTTCCCCAGTTCATCATTGTGACTGAATCTTCACATGTGGTGACACTTACATTCACCCTCTAACCGAAACCCAATTGCTAAAGAACATTTGTTCCAAATCTATTATTCCCTCCTTCCTAAACCTACCGAATATCCTCCTAATCCTAACTTCTATCACTTTTTGACTGGATGTTCTCTTCTACATTCCATCATCCCAGGTACAAGATACTATGCCATTGTATATCGATTTATCTGAGACATCTGTTCAGAAAGTAATTCAAAGCTAAGTATACCAATCAAGGGCCCAATGACCTTCTGGGCTTCAAATCTTACTTAGATTTCTGTTTTCATAATTATATTTCACCTATATATTGTTGTAAATATTGCAGGATCCCAATACCTTTATTCATCCTGTAGAATGATTCCTAACTGAAATTGAATCTGTTATTAACCCTAAGCATACACTGTTCCCTCAATCTTACATTACAGAAGAGCAGGGACAGAGTTGGTCTTAAAATACAGGAATGTAGGGGATCTTTAACCTGCTAATAACCACAAAGGTCCTTGCAGAAATGATCCCTGGAGAAGATATAGGCAGCTATGAAGGACCTGAGAGAGCAAAAGTCATCTACCATGGAAAGCAACCTGGTCAGGATGAAGGGCTGTGTCTGAATCATTTTCTCTGATCTTAAAGTAGAGAAGATGGACCAAAGCAGGCAATTATGGAGAGCTGTTCCTGGGTGCCTATGTTTGATTTATCATTCTAACTTGTGAAAGTGTCACAGAGAGTAGAGAAAGCCTCCATCTCATGGGACCCTTGGAAGCAACTGTTAGGACAAACTGCTTGCCAAGGCAGTGACCTCATTCAGTTCAGGAAGGAAGTGACCTCACCTCACTTCCTTGCTGATGGAATTCTCTGAACTTGGGATTCGGGAAGCCAGGCACCCAAAAGCAGTCCCAATCCAAGTCCCATTGGTCTCACTTGTTTGGATTTACCGAGGACAGGGTCAGTCTTTTTTGGTACCTACTGATGTGAGGATGGCCAAATGCGAGGAAAGCTCTGAAGAGGGTCCTTTTCTGAGAAAGCAGGTAGTGGCTCAGCGCTCGCTTCTGACAATTTCAGAGAGGTGGCCAAAGAGACCAGATCTGAGATAGGACAGGCCATTTCTGGTGAACATAGCATGGTCCACCACTCAGAGTAAACTCCGGATAGTCACAGACCTACTTGGGGGAAGGAGGTGTCTTTGTGGGTGTGGGTGTGGGTTTGTGGTTTTGTCTCATATTCTGAGAATAGGTAGGAAAGGCGGTTTACTTGGTTTGGAGTGAACAGCTTTTACTAAGTCATTTGACAAGGCGAGTGTTTCTATGTCTGTGTAACCCACTGTGTCCGTGGTTGTAGATATTAGAAAAGAGGATGCATCATTGGATGTGTCCTGTCTAGTAGAAAGCTTCCCAGCATTCATCCTGCCCAATTTATGAATGTACTGCAGCTTGCCTTATCAATGGGCAACACCTGCTATCTTCCTAAGTTCCTGTTTTCTTTCTGAATTCTGGCCACTCTGTAGAATAGGCTCATGGTTTTGTGTCCAAGGTATGTACCACCTCCAATCTCTGTGACATAGCCATGTACTGAATAGCTGAAAGGAATGGCGACCATGTCAGAAAACTCAGATATCAGTGTGACCATGAAAGTCTCAGTGGAGAAACCCTGCTTTGGGCCTTTAGATTACCTATTGTTCAGCTGCCCTGAAAGTTGAGAGAAACAAAAACCATGAGTACTGAATAAATGTTGCAGCAGTTGGAACATGTCGCTGTATTGAGGTTCCCTCACCAGACTTTAGTTTCCCCAGTTATCTGGACTGTCAACGTAACCTTTTAATTTTAGTGTTACAGTTGTCCTTCCCCATTAGATACAGTGTAATAATTTCATGTCATCTGATCTTGCAAAATCCTTTTACTAGTATGACCTTTGTGTCTAATAGAGAAATCTTCACTTCTGTTACTCAGGGCTGGATAATCGTACTAGCAGACACGAAGACTACCTGTTTAGGTTAGGAATATAAGTAGGTCTTAACCTAAAAAATCTGCCTCTGGCAGCTCCTCTTGATAGTCTCTTTTTATAGTTATCAGGCATTCCTGTTTGAGAATCCTTCTTTTAGTTTCCAGTCTTACTTATTTTGGGAGGCTAACATAAATTGTATACCTTAAAATTTTATTATTATTATTATTATGATGATGATGATGATTATTATTATTAATTAAAATGCCCAGGAATGGCTGTATTTTCGTTTTAACTGTCTTTGCTAACTGTTTAAGATGAAACAGTCAAACTGACTTCTGTTTCTATCTATTTTTCACAGTCAGCTGAGCTTTTATGGGAGTCAATTCTGGGGAAACTTGAGAGCAGCTTCTCAGTTCTGATAGTGCCATTTTCGCTAGGTGGGTCCAGGTCTTGCTTGACCATGTGGTTTCCCTCAGAAGCATAAGAATGTCTCCCTTCTCTGATAACTCTCCTCTTCATGACAAGTGCACTCATTGGCTTTATGTTCACCAGTGGTCTCATTATTTTTCCTGATCTGGAGGTTATTTGGCCCAGAGTTGCAAAGCTCTTTAGAGAAGTCCCCTGTTCCCTGGATTCAGACTGACTCAGAGGGCAAGAGCCAAATATTGGTTTTCTTGGCCCTTTTCATTTAACTTTAATTAAATCCTAATCTGAAACATCCAGCAAATAAATTTTAACAGCCTTATATTACAAGTACTGGGATTTAATGTCTATAACTTTATAATTATTTATCTTTTAATTAATTGGGATCTGTATTATTCTGTCTTATAGGTGATGACTTATTATCTTAAATTAACCCATGTTGTGTTCTTAAAGCAACACTTCTGTAAAACACTAACAGGGAATCTTTAGATCACTTATAAGGAAATTACAAAATAAAAATTTTTAACAAGAGTAAAAATACTTAGTTCGTGTAACAGCTACCCTAAATTTTATGGCTGAGTTATACACTATATCCCCTGTTTAAATCCTAGTAATTTTGACACAAATCAAAAACCAAAGAAACTTTTGAACATAACTTTAAATGAAATAAAATCTGACCTACTGCTTTCGTAGTCATTCTCACATGTTGTAAGATGGGACACACAGCCTTATTTCAGTTAAGGCAGGGCTCTATATGAATCTTTAGTGTTTTAGATCTAAAGGTGATCTTTTTTTTTTAAATATCATTTTACAAAGTTTACATAAATTGTGTCAGGTCACATGAACATTTGCTAACACCGTATGATATCAGATTTAAAACATGAATTAAAGAAAGGCTGAAAGTTTTTAACCTTTACATAGATTAGGCTCTCAATAACTTAAAAATACATTTAAATGGTTCCCCAATGTAAAAAGTAACATAAAACTTTACATATCTTATTGATAACAGGTAAATAAATCCCCAATATATTTTTTTACCATATAAATTTAGAACAACAGATTGATATAATGCTCTTTTCAAGTTTCTACCTTACAGACTTGTATACCTGGAAGATATGAGCACATTGACAGCAACACAATTACATTGATGTTTCTACATTAACCAAGTTTAGCTTTTAAAGAAATGGCAGTACAGTTCTCTAAAATAACAGTTCTTATTTATTCAGTTGTTTAATTTTTATGGTTGTTTGCTCTAGAAAAAAATAAAACTTAATAACACAGTTTTATGGGTAAACTTATGTTTTCAGAAATTTTTGTCTCTTTAACACATGACTGAATTTTACAATCTTATACACACTTTAGTACAAACTTATACAGACCTTAGTAAATCAATCAGATATCAAACAAAACTACTCATGAATGAGTAATCCCATATGAAATTTACTTTACTTATTTATTAAAATATTAGACAATTGTATTGAAAATTGTAAACCATTTTTTTGTTGTTGAAGGAAAAGTCCTTGAACAAAGGCATATTAGACCTTTTGTAGACATTAATATTTTATTAGATTTTTGAACACCTAGAAAAACTTGTGAGCTTAAATTTAAAGAGCAATTCCCTACAGAACAGAACAGAGGACAGAACCATTCTCATTACTGTCCCAGAGAGGGGTATATGTTAGCCTACCCAGGCCACCTCCCTGTCATCAGAAGTACTCTCCCTTAACTGGATAGCAGATGTTATAAAGGCGTCACTTACCTATGGAGGCCTCCTCTACCAGGAGCTTGCTAATAGTTTTAGTGCTTTGGTTCTCTGCAGTGCTCCACGGACTGAAGGCTCAATCCAAGGCCTTGGAACGTCTTAAGTTGCACACCCCCTAGAGTGGCTCTCCAGTGTGGAGCCCTAGAGGGCAGGCCAGCTTCAGAATTTCCAGTCTGGTCTTGTGATCTGGTCGGGCAGGGTTATCTCGCTTTGGAACTCCAAAATGTAAGACCAGAATGCAAGAAAAGACCACTGACTCCAATTAAAATCAAATTAAGGCAAGCTTATTATTTCAACCGGCCAGGCTGCCTCTCCCTCCCAAAATGGCGGGAACAAGACAGCAACCCAACTTTCCTACAGCCCAGATATGTAGCCCAGAAAGATACACAAAAGGGGGGTTACAGATAAGAGAACTTTGACAAGCATCACACTAATGGTATATTACATTTTTTTTTTTGCTGGCCCTAACATCAGAATTTATGAGGACCATTAGAGCCTCAGAGACACGTTGTCTGGCCAGGGAAAAAAAAATATTTATGAGGTATCATTAAAGTTTTAGAGAGCGCTGCTATCTGGTCAGAGATCCAGACATGGGTGAGTTCAAGGCACTGGTAGGCATTCCAAGCAGGTTCAGAATTTGCGCTAATTTATAGTAAAGCCAAAATTATCTTTTCATGGCTTTGTGGCAAGATGGCACCCAATTTTAATGAAAGATCAGGTTGGATCTATCAACCCTGTCCCTTACTTTTGGAAACTCCCCTTCCACCTCCAAGGTTGTGAACTCCTGAGGATTTTGCATTCCTGATAGGTATTCACAGATTTTCTAACTGTTCTCCTCTAATTGTGTCTTACTTGGGGCCGAAGTAATATGAAGGCATTATTCTGGATGAGAGTGGAAAAATTTTGTGTAGCACATATTTGCATACACATTGGATTCATTATCTAATTTTCCATTCGAAATACTGAATCCCTGACACTAACCAATAGCTGACTAGACTCTGACTACTAAACCATTATGATGGAGAAAAATAACCCAAACAGAATAGAAATACAAGCAGTTCAGAGGAGGAATGGTGTACAGTTGGACTGGTCTTTTGGATGATAAAGGGTTGGTGTTATAAATCCAGTAAATTTTTTGTTTAAATAGTTCTCAATGTGTTTTAAAGTAAACAAATATGTGAATTCCTGTCTCCCTTTCTCTGTAGCCTATTCAGCACATGTAATTTTATATGCACATATAGAATCCTACCTGGTATCACACATACATACTTTTGAGGTTACAGTTACTAGGAAGATACAAATTTTGAGAAGAGATCACTCCTCCAAAACGATTTTGGAACTGAAAATTCAAACTATGGGTGAGCTTCCTAGTTGAAAAACATTATACATAAATCCATGTTTACTAAAATAAATACTTTTGCATCTGTTGATGATATATATTTAATGATGAATTTCGATAGGCATAAATATTGCTACATTTTAATGTCTGTGTATATATATATACACACTCTCCAGATTTTTCAAAATATGAAATATATGTGTCTTACATTAACTCCCTGAATTCATTCATGTTCATGTATGTGGATTTATAATCAACTTTTTACAAGATTATTCTCAGAAATATTCATCCACCTGAAATACATATTTGTTTTCTAGTACTGAAAACTAACTTCAGTTAATTTTGCATACAAATCCTAATATTTCTACAGTAACTGACCCACTTAAACATCATTGCCTGTAGATTTGTATGGGACATAATGTGTATTTTGACGTTCATTTTTTTACAACACTGGTACATTATTATTTCTTCAGTTTATGCACATCATAGGATATATATTTCATCCACAAGTTCACAAATTTATAGGCATTTGTTTCACTTTCAATCACTTACTGCTTCAAAACACATGTATTCCTCCAGGTTTCTTAACTGGTCTTTTCATGAGACTTCTTTCCAAACACATTATATTTGATTTCCATAATCAATTTTGAAACAAAGCCCACACACTCTTCATGATAAACCATAAACCTAATATTAAAATTAGATGTATAACCGGTTGGAATGAATGATTGTTTATCAATATAAGATTTCCTATATATTTTCAGATATTAATTCAATCTATTATTTAAAGTGGAATCAGTTATATTATTTATTCACAATATCGTCTATTCAGGCATTATCTCTATATTCATAGACACAGGATACACCTCATTGAACTCCAGTACTAATTAATACATCTTCAACATATTGCTCCCAGAAATGGTGGAAGAAATACCCATGTCACCTGATCTACATATACATTTTATCACAGTAATATTCAGGACACAAAAAACACAAACGTCACACTTATGATTGTACCAAACCTAAACGGAAATTGAACATGGATTACTAAAAACATCCATGTCCAGGTTGCCTAATGTGCTCAAATGAAAATCCTATTGGTGATTACATATTTGTTTTTTCCTAAGATTATATATTCAAACTCAAGCCTGTTGAAAATGTCTAATCCTATTACTCACATTATACTTTGTCTCATTTCGTAATGTCTCTATTGATATCTGTTTTCCTACATATTTTCCCCAGCTCATTATTGTAACTCATTCTTTACATGTGCTTACATTGACATTCACTTTCTAACCAAAACCCTATTGCTAAAAATATTTTGGTCCGAATCCTATACTCACGCTTTTTTCTAAACCTACTGACTATCTTCTTAATCCTACCTACTGTCCCTTTTTGACTGGATGTTCTCTTCGACATTCAATCATCCAAGAAAAAAGGTCCTATGCCATTTTATATCGATTCAGCTGAGGCATGTGTGCAGAACATAATGCAAAACTAAGTCTCCCAATCAAGGGCCCAATGCCCTTCTGAGCTTCAAATCTTACCAGGATTCCTGTTTTCATACTTATATTTCACCTATATATTCTTGTAAATATCGCAGGTTTCCAATACCATTAATCATCCCACAGAATTATTCCTAACACAAATCGAACATGTTTTTAACCCTAACCATACACTGTTCCCTCAATCTAACATTGCAGAAGAGCAGGGAAAGTGTTGGTCTTACAATACAGGAATGTAGGGGATCTTCCACCTGCTGAGAACCTCAAAGATACATGCAGAAATAATCCCTGGAGAAGATGTATGCAGCTATGAAGGACTTTTGAAAGTGAAAGTCATCTTCCATAGCAAACAACCTGGTCAGGATACAGGTTTGTGTCTGAATCAGCCTCTCTCTTTTTAATGTAGAGAAGATGGACCAAACCAGGCCTTTGTGGAGAGCTCTTCCCAGGTGCCTATGGTTTATATACCATTCTAACTTGTGAAAGTGTCACATGAAGTAGGGGCAGCCTCCATCTCAAGGGACCATAAGAAGAAACTGTTAGCACAAAGTGGTTGCCAAGTCAGTGACCTCATTCATTTCAGGAGGAAGTGACCTCACCTCACTTCCTTGTTTTTGGAAGTCTCTGAACTTGGAATCCAGGAAGGCAGGCACCCAGATCCAGTCCCAGTCCCACTCCCAGTGGTCTCACTTGTTTGGACTTACCAAGGTGAGAATCGGTCTTTCTTGGT